>NC_064759.1:46263377-46405877 GCF_011397635.1 Epinephelus fuscoguttatus | reverse complement strand
GTACAAAGGGAGGGGGTGAGGAATGCAGCCAGCACAGAGTGAGAGGAACACAGCCAACAGAAGTGGGCTTATACAAAAAAACAAAGCTTTGTTAAAATTTGATATTTTGGTTCTGACCTCTGTTGGATTAAAGGTCATTACAAAGAAAAAAAAGACATTTTGGGGCCTAAATGTTTTATCATAATCCGGTATCTGTGTGTTTGTTTTATGTGATTTGTTTCAAAGTTTTGTTACATGAGGTAGTTATTAACAGTGTCTCAGTGAAACAAAACCAGACAAGGGTAACCTAACGGTGTCAACAAATTGTCTGGGGACTGGAAACCTAATGGTGCCACAAAAAGTCCACGTTTCACTGATTGAACCAGTTGCACGGGTGAACTCCATACAAACTGGTTGGCTGTTAAGGGGAGAATAAAAAAGAAATATCTATTACTTTAATTTAATTTTATAGATAAATAAAATAAGTGATAAGTGTAGTTTCATAAATAAATAGAATAAGTAATAAAATTATAAATAAGTGATAAGTATAGTTTTATAATAAATAAAATAAGTAATAAAGTAAAGAAAAAAGAAGTTGAGATCAAGCTGTTAAGAGCTGGGTGGAAGAGGGTGACAGCAGTAGTGATGAAAATTGGGCTGAGCAACATTGTATGACTGATGGCTTAGTAGATACCAGAGGCATAAAGAACACATTTCGGGTTAGAAAGAACCTACATAGACAACGAGGGTGAGAAGCAGTGGCAAGACGAGCAAGACATTAGCTAAACTTTGGATAGTTAGTAAATTTACCAATTGAAACAAGTGAAGGAAGAATTTCAGGTATACAGTGGGAGATGATTTTAAATGATTTGTGGACTCCCCGCTCATTATATCCACTGCTGCAATATTTGTGTGATGATTATAAAAACAGACCTGTAGCTTCACTTCCTCTGAACCAGGTAATATTTTAAGATTTAGAGAACGGAGTGGAATTTAATCCAAGATTGCAGATTGTTGTCGTGCCTAGAAAAGCTAATTTGGGAGGAGATGGGTCACATAAATTAGAATATAACCTCTGAAGAAAAATAATACAAAAACTGCCTTCACAGTAGGGAAATTACTAGCACTGATACATACAAAAGAAACAGATGAGCAATCACCAAAATTCCAAGAGTGAGTAAAGTTAAACAAGGCTTCATGGAAGCCAACCAAGGAAAGATGGAAAAAGGGTTTCTGACACCCATAGAGATAGTGATGACATAACACCCAGGTAGGAGAAACTGAATCCAATGCTGTGTGACTACATGGCACAAAAGAACATCAAGGAAAAAATCGTTGGCCTAAAGATGAAACCTTCAACCTGGCATGTTGCGACGAGGTGGAGACAGAACTAAGACACATTGAGGCAAAAGACACTAAGGTGAGTTATAAAAAAGAACAAAAGGGTTAAAGAAAGGGAGGTATTAGGGTGGTTTAGACAGACAGGGGGTGGGAAGCAAATGGTGCAAGCAGAGCGCAGCAAGGACCCACAGGACCCACAGGACCCACAGGAACCGACGGGTGTGATACCCACAGCCCCACCCCTACCAGCATCACCACCACCATACCCACAAGACACATCACCATCAGATACGGGACAATACCCACTACACTCAGTAGGGGAGGCAAGAGCAGCAACAACAATGGAAGGCCAAGTGGAGGGAAGGTTCACAGTGATCTTGGCCAGGGATACGAAGACCGAGAGCAGATGAAAGAAGATGCTCCCCACATGCAGAACACTGACAATGCAATGCCTCACATTACCACTACTGTTATCCACAATGAGCAGGTGGAAACAACGATAGCCAGAGGCCCCCCAGGGGGCGGGGTCGAGGCAAACCTAGGGGAGGACCAGCAGGCTGAGGAGGATGGGGAAGGGGACCGAACTTTCCTCCAGGACCCCAGCCACCGCAACAGCAAACCTATCAGCGAGCCGCACCCTATCAGCAATCAGGCTCCCCGGAAATGAACACAGGATTTCCAGGAGTGAATCCTGCAGCACCTAACAAGCTGTGCTGGGGTTGTTACCAGCCCGGCCACTGACGCAGGGAGTGTCCGGTCAATCCATGGGAAGGTCCAGCAGAAAACTGGCCGAAAACGAGACAGGGTGCCCATGATAGGGCTGCCCAGAGAAGCCTGAGGGGGAAGTAATGTCACCAGTCATTTCATTACAGCCACACGACGAACCAACTATACCTGTTGTCATCCACAGACAAGCATATCCCTTTATGGTGGACACAGGGGCTACATATTCATGTACTGGAAAAAAAGACTCTACACACCCCCTCTCTAAGTCATCCATCAAGACCATAGGCTTCTCTGGGAAATCACAAGTCATACCAATGACAGAGCCTGTTCCAATGCTCATCGCCAGTAAAGTCATCCTTGCACCCCTACTCTACTCAACTCATACGTCAGTGAACCTTCTAGGCAGAGATATAATGTGCCCTCTCAAAACTAAGATCATGAGTACTCAAGATGGACTATATTTAGACTTCTCTGACGACCCCCCACAAAGCATGATGCCACAGCTGCCCGGGAACGCCACAGAGACATCGGCGTTGGTCTACTGGCTCTAACTGACATCAGAAGAGTCTCACCTCAAACAGACATGGATTCAGTGGGAACCATGGGTCAGGTTACATTTTGACACAGCACATACTCCCAATCTGCCACTGCATTGCACACTCATGTATGACACAGACCAGACTCATGTAGATTATCAAGAATGCTGGGACACAGTGCTCAAAAAAAAAAAAAAAACAAAAAAAAAAAACATGCCTGATCATTAGTGAAGACATGTATTCAGCACCTCAAGGTGTGGCGGCAACCGTCCGCCTCCTAGAAGAATTAGCAGGATGGTTTCAGGTGCCAAATTCTGCACCACACGTTACACTGATGATAGCAGAAGGTTATGAGTATCATCATTTGGGTCCAATGGTCAGACGTGCACTTCAGGTGCGAGAATGGTTACCCACCAAGAACAAAGACATCCACATTTCAGATGTCAAACAATACATCAGAATCTCAACTAAGACAGGTGATGAAACAGTCGCAGACAAGGTACATGTAGATGGTACTACTCCCACACAGATAGCAGTCACAGAAGAACACGCACAGTTGTTGAGTAAAGTTCCACCACAGCTATGGACAGCACATAAAACAGACGTAGGCTTGATAAAATCAGCAAAACCTGTTCGCATCACACTAAAACCACATGCTAACCTATCATACCAGAGGCAGTATCCTCTCCAGCAGCATGCCATTGACGGTATCCAACCCACAATTAAAGGCTTGGTAAAAGCCGGAGTTCTGGTCAAAACTAGAAAGTCCCTGCAACATGCCCATTTTTCCAATCAAGAAACCAAATTCCTCAGAAGAGCAGCTAATGCAGTGGTGGAAACAGAGATGCCACATGTGCCAGATTCACACACATTGCTTTCAAATATACCACCCGACACACAGTGGTATACAATCATTTATTTATGTTGTTTTTTTTTCAGTGTACCGCTACACCCAGACTCTCAGTATTTGTTTGCGTTCACTTATGAATGTCAGCATTATGACCTAGCTAATTTGAACATGCCAAGCACTGTATTACAATATGCAGATGATTTGCTTGTTTGTTGCTCTTCAAAAGAATAATGTCAAAAGATTCCATTGCAGTGCTCATAGCATTAGCAGAGGGGGGACACAAGGTTAGTAAAGACGAATTGCAGTTCTGCCAGCAGTCTGTAGAGTACTTGGGCAGACAGTTGAGTGGGGATAAAAAGTGCATTGCCCCATCTCAGATAGAGGCAGTAAGTAAGGCTTCTCAAACGCAGACGGTGGGCCAAATGCTGTCTTACACTACACTTTGTAATACAAGAAACACTGAAGCAACTAGGCATCAAACAAAAGTTTGGCTGTGTCTACCACCCTCAATCACAGGGGGCAGTAGAAAGAGCACATGGGATTCCGAAAACAAAAACAGCAAAAATAGTAGTAGATAGTGGGGACAAGCTTAACTGGGTGGATGCTTTACCACTTGCACTAATGTCAATGCGCTCACAAGCTAGCAGAATCACGCATCTAACACCGCATGAAATGCTTGCAGGTTCACCCATGCCAATACCATATTTGAGGGGTCCCTACGAAGGGCCCCCATTGGAGCAACTTCAAAATGAAGTGTTTGACTATTTACGAAGGGTCGAAATCCCAGAAGACCTTCAACGCATACTTCCTGGAGAGTGGGCGTACGTCAAGGTGTTCAAAAGGAAGTGGGACCAGCCACACAGAGAAGGTCCATACAAGGTCATATTAGCTACACCAACTGCCTTGAAAGTTGAAGGTAAGGACGTTTGGTTCCATCTTAACCACTGCTGCAGAGCTAACAACCCAGAGAGGGTGTCGACAGAGAGCACCTCAGAGGAAAACACCCAATCCTCAGTGGCTGACGATGAACCTCATGAGCATCCAAAA
Organism: Epinephelus fuscoguttatus; assembly: GCF_011397635.1. Lineage (NCBI taxonomy): Eukaryota > Metazoa > Chordata > Actinopteri > Perciformes > Serranidae > Epinephelus > Epinephelus fuscoguttatus. Next base: position 46,401,398 of record NC_064759.1, on the reverse strand, counting down.
GAGTGAACAACAATTTATATGAAACCTCAATTGACAATACGGACGTATGTGAGAATATGGCTGACAATATAAACTTATATGAGCCAATGAAGGGGAACCTGGAAGGGGAATACAAGGTTGTATAGAGGGAGAGCCGATTCAGAAATAACCAAATAATTGGCAATAGATTCAGGAAAAACCTTGCTGTTACCAAACCCATACTAACAATCGACTGATTAACATATATAGGTTATCTATACCACGGGGAAATTAGGAGGAAAAGGAGGGAAGTGAATTGAACTAAACAATGTCCTTTCCAACACACAGATAGGTGCAGAGCATGGCCAGCATATGGAGATCCCTGTATCCAGAGCAGCAGAATCCAGGGTTGGCCTACCAAGAGCGCCCAGCCATGTCAGAGGACCAGCCACCATTTGAGCCCAGGCTAGGGATGACCTACAGCGACAACTGGTCAACCACCACGAGCTGCAACAGGATATCGAGATGCTGAGGGACCAGGTGGCGTCCTACTGGCGCCTGCGGATGACTGGCACATCCGCCTATGTGCCCGACGGATAGTAACTAGGCAGCATTAACAGCAAAGATAACTATGTACCTTGCTTACTGTAACCTGTATATGAGAAAGTTACAGGGATTAATCACGCATATAATGGTAAATGACAGCAAGGGCACCCAGTTTAACTCTTGTACTCAAAACACTACTACATCAATAACATTCAGAGCAATTAGATAGAAGTGTGTTCATGGGAATTATTGCTGGAACTGTTTTATGTGTGATGTATATTGATAATGGTTCTGTAGTATGGGACTTTTCAAGTCCCACAGGAAGGAATATATTTTTTCCTCTGTCAAGCTTGCTGATTCATGTAGATTATAGTATGGGACCTTCTGGTCCCAAAGGGGGGAATGTATATTTTCCTCCCTCAGTATTTAGTGGGAAGTTTAGTGAAGTTGATTAAGGTTGGAGTTCATGTAATCATGTTTTATGTATCCATGTATGGCAAAGCACTTTTATACAAGTTTGCATATTCATATATTGAAACACACACATACCATACCATGTATTGCCTGGAAGTGTAATAGTAGACAGTAGTAGTAGTAGTAGGCCGGGAGAAAAAGATTAAACCACAGGGACATGTCTGGGCATGTCCAGGCATGTCTGAACAAAGGCAAAAAGGCCTGCCTCCAGTGGGTAGGATGGACTAAAGGAAAAAGGTGGAGATTCTCTCGAATCCTCACCAGCACGAATCCTCACCAGCATAAAAGGGAGCAGTGCAGAAAGTGAAACTTCAGTCCTGCTCCGGAGCTTGACTCATTGAGTTGTGATGTGTTTGTTGCCTGCGAGCACATTAAACTCAGTTGCATCTGATTCTACGTGTCTCCGTGATTTTTTTCTGACCTGAGTATTTGAGTTTTTGATATCTAATGGAAGACAAAGAAAGTCCGTTTGAGAAGAAAAGAGCGAGGTCGCGAGCTTTCTGGCACTGCTTGGGACCTTGACTTTTTTGCTTCAACAACTGTAGCACTGTACAGCCCTGCTGTAATATTTAGTGACATTTATGAGGCCAACAATCAGACATCAGAAAAAACACTATTGTCACATCACAAGTGTACAGCTGTAAAACCTCATGTTACATGTTACATGAGTGAGAGGGGACAGGGGACAGACCCAAAGAATAGTCAGGTGGGTAAAGAGTGGCCAGCTTCATTTTTGGGCAATTTCAATTGTCACAGGTGCGTTCAGGTTTTGGTGCAGTACCTCAGCCAAGCACTCCATCTGCTGGCAGAGCAGAGGTACGGCACATGTGCCGTACCTCTGTTCTGCCAGTGGATGGAGTGTTTTCCCACCAATCTTTTAGTATGTCCAAATGGACACAACTTATTTAGTAGGTAGGAGTAGTATCTAGTGGTAGTATGTAGTAGTAGTATGCAGTATGCCAGTGGGCCTTTCGGACCCAGCCCAGGACTTACCAAAAAGCCCCTTGGAGGCATGCTCCAAACCCAACAGGAAGTCAGACATTTTGAATTTACTGTGCAATTTTGGTGCATTTTTGGCCATTTCCAGGGGTCATAAATTAACAAACTAGTCCTAGAGATTTCATCTGATCAATTTCAAACCTTTGTCAGTCTCACCCCAAGACCTTGAAGATCAAAAGTTATTAGAAGCTTGAGTTTTCGTCAATGTGTATGACCATGGCTTCAAAGTTAGGGGTCTTGCCAATAAACAGTCAGTCAGTCAGTCAGTCAGTCAGTCAGTCAATCAATCAATCAATCAATCAATTTTATTCATAAAGCCCAATATCACAAATCACAATTTGCCTCAAAGGGCTTTACAGCATACGACATCCCTTTGTCCTTAGGACCCTCACAGCGGATAAGGAAAAACTCCCCCCAAAAAACCCTTTAACGGGGGAAAAAAATGGTAGAAACCTCAGGAAGAGCAACTGAAGAGGGATCCCTCTTCCAGGACGGACAAACATGCAACAGATATCGTACAGAACAGATCAGCATAATAAATTAACAGTAATGCGTATGACACAATGAGTCAGAAAGAGAGACAGATAGAGAGACAGAGAGCGATGCAGGACAGATGGTAATGACAGTAGCTTACAACAACATTAATGAAAGTAATAATAATATTGTTATAATTCTGGCTATTTTGGTACAATATGTTGAAAGTACAGTACAGGCCAAAAGTCTGGACACACCTTCTCATTCAATGCGTTTTCTTTATTTTCATGACTATTTACATTGTAGATTCTCACTGAAGGCATCAAAACTATGAATGAACACATGTGGAGTTATGTACTTAACAAAAAAAGGTGAAATAACTGAAAACATGTTTTATATTCTAGTTTCTTCAAAATAGCCACCCTTTGCTCTGATTACTGCTTTGCACACTCTTGGCATTCTCTCCATGAGCTTCAAGAGGTAGTCACCTGAAATGGTTTCCACTTCACAGGTGTGCCTTATCAGGGTTAATTAGTGGAATTTCTTGCTTTATCAATGGGGTTGGGACCATCAGTTGTGTTGTGCAGAAGTCAGGTTAATACACAGCCGACAGCCCTATTGGACAACTGTTAAAATTCATATTATGGCAAGAACCAATCAGCTAACTGAAGAAAAACGAGTGGCCATCATTACTTTAAGAAATGAAGGTCAGTCAGTCTGGAAAATTGCAAAAACTTTAAATGTGTCCCCAAGTGAAGTCGCAAAAACCATCAAGCGCTACAACGAAACTGGCACACATGAGGACCGACCCAGGAAAGGAAGACCAAGAGTCACCTCTGCTTCTGAGGATAAGTTCATCCGAGTCACCAGCCTCAGAAATCGCAAGTTAACAGCAGCTCAGATCAGAGACCAGATGAATGCCACACAGAGTTCTAGCAGCAGACCCATCTCTAGAACAACTGTTGAGAGGAGACTGCGCGAATCAGGCCTTCATGGTCAAATAGCTGCTAGGAAACCACTGCTAAGGAGAGGCAACAAGCAGAAGAGATTTGTTTGGGCCAAGAAACACAAGGAATGGACATTAGACCAGTGGAAATCTGTGCTTTGGTCTGATGAGTCCAAATTTGAGATCTTTGGTTCCAACCGCCATGTCTTTGTGAGACGCAGAAAAGGTGAACGGATGGATTCCACATGCCTGGTTCCCACTGTGAAGCATGGAGGAGGAGGTGTGATGGTGTGGGGGTGTTTTGCTGGTGACACTGTTGGGGATTTATTCAAAATTGAAGGCACACTGAACCAGCATGGCTACCACAGCATCCTGCAGCGACATGCCATCCCATCCGGTTTGCGTTTAGTTGAACGATCATTTATTTTTCAACAGGACAATGACCCCAAACACACCTCCAGGCTGTGTAAGGGCTATTTGACCAAGAAGGAGAGTGATGGAGTGCTGCGGCAGATGACCTGGCCTCCACAGTCACCGGACCTGAACCCAATCGAGATGGTTTGGGGTGAGCTGGACCGCAGAGTGAAGGCAAAGAGGCCAACAAGTGCTAAACACCTCTGGGAAGTCCTTCAAGACTGTTGGAAAACCATTTCAGGTGACTACCTCTTGAAGCTCATGGAGAGAATGCCAAGAGTGTGCAAAGCAGTAATCAGAGCAAAGGGTGGCTATTTTGAAGAAACTAGAATATAAAACATGTTTTCAGTTATTTCACCTTTTTTTGTTAAGTACATAACTCCACATGTGTTCATTCATAGTTTTGATGCCTTCAGTGAGAATCTACAATGTAAATAGTCATGAAAATAAAGAAAAGGTGTGTCCAAACTTTTGGCCTGTACTGTATATATTACTATCTGACAGTATACATATGTGACAATAATCATATGTGTATAATAACAGAAGAAGTGTGACTAATGATAACAGCAGCAGCAGGAGGCATCTGGCAGGACCACTGCAGCAGCACAACCACAAACATCACACTATCCAGCTACACCGCTGTGATATGAATTAACCTGCGAGACAGTAGAGCACAAAGGCTCTGGAGAAGAAGCCGAGTTAGTGACATGCAGTACGGTCGAGTTAGCAAGATGCAGCAACAGGACAGCCTGAGCCAGCCCTAACTATAAGCTTTATTAAACAGGAAAGTCTTAAGTCTAGTCTTAAATGTGGAGACGGTGTCTGCCTCCCGGACTGCAACAGGAAGATGATTTCACAGGAAGAGGAGCCTGATAGCTGAAGGCTCTGGCTCCTGATCTACTTTTGGAGACTTTAGAGACCACGAGTAACCCTGCATTCTCAGAGCGCAGTGTTCTGGTGGGATAATATGGCACTATGAGCTCTCTAAGATATGACGGAGCCTGACCGTTTAGAGCATTCTAAGTTAACAGTAGGATTTTAAATTCACTTCTGGATTTTACAGGGAGCCAGTGCAGAGAAGCTAAAACAGAAGAAATATGATCTCGTTTCTTAGTTCTTGTTAGTACACGTGCCTCTGCATTCTGAATTAGCTGGAGATTTTTTAAAGACTTACTAAGGCTACCTGATAATAGGGAGTTACAGTAATCCAGCCTTGAGGTAACAAAAGCGTGGACCAATTTTTCTGCATCTTTTTGGGTCAAGGTAGGCCAAATTTTCGCAATATTACGCAGATGAAAAAATGCAGTCCATGAGGTTTGTTTTAATTGAAAATTAAAAGACAAATCTTGATCAAATATTACTCCAAGGTTTCTTACAGTAGCGCTAGAGGCCAGAGCAATGCCATCTAGAGAAACTATGTCATCAGATACAGAGTCTCTGAGTTGTTTGGGGCCAAGAACAATAACTTCAGTTTTGTCTGAATTTAACATAAGGAAATTGGTGCCCATCCAGGTTTGTATGTCTTTTAGGCAATTATGAAGTTTCGTTAATTGATTAGTTTCTTCTGGCTTCATTGATAAATACAACTGTGTATCATCCACATAACAATGGAAATTTACAGAGTAATTTCTAATGATGTCACCTAAACAAAGCATATATAGAGTAAATAGGATTGGTCTGAGCACAGAATCTTGCGGAACTCCAAAACAAACTTTAGATCATAAGGATGATTCATCATGAACGTGAACAAACTGAAAACGATCAGATAAATAAGATTTAAACCAGCTTAGTGCAGAACCATTTCGGCCAATTAAGTGTTCCAATCTCTGTAGGAAAATTTGATCGTCAATTGTGTGAAACGCCGCACTAAGATCTAATAAAACAAGTACAAAGACGAGTCCTTTGTCCAAAGCAATGAGAAGATCATTTGTAATTTTAACTAGAGCTGTCTCAGTGCTATGATGTACTCTAAATCCTGACTGAAATTCCTCAAATAAATTATTATCGTGGAGAAAATCACACAACTGGTCTGCGACTACTTTCTCAAGTATCTTTGAATGAAAGGGAAGATCAGATATTGGTCTATAGTTGGCTAACACCTCTGGATCCAGGGTGGGCTTTTTTTTTAGGGGAGGTTTAATTACAGCTACCTTAAAAGACTGTGGTACATAGCCTGTTAATAAGGATATATTGATCATATCTAATATATGAGTGTTAACTAAAGGTAAGACTTCCTTAAGTAGCCTAGTTGGGATGGGGTCTAAGAGACACGTTGATGATTTAGATGAAGAAATCACTGCGGTCAATTCTTGAAGAGAAATTGAGGAGAATCAATCTAAATATATATTAGGTCTTACAGCTGTGTTTGAGGTTAGATAGGTACTATCTGAGGACAGGAGGTCATGAATTTTGCCTCTAATAGTTTTGTTCTTGTTTGAGTTTTTTGATGCATGTTTTGTGGCTGCCCTTGTGTTGTGTTTTCTTTTGTTTTCCTGTCCTTCCATGACCTGCAGGGCTGGTGTGTTGTGGAGGCGGGACTGACCTACTATTCCACCATGGGCGGTGAGGCACACCTGGTTTCCATTTCACCTCATCAACTTCACTATGAAGCCGGCTCTGACTTCACTTCGGTACCAGATAATTCCGTCTCGTTCGGTAGCACTACCCTTGCTTGAGTTTTTCACCTCATGAGTACTTTGCCCGTTTCTCTTTTGGACCAGCTCCACTGACTCATTTTTGTCTCTGTTGTTTACAGTTTGGTGCCTCGCCGCCTTTGTTCTCCGGAGCTCTCGCCTCCTGCCACCGCCAGGCAGCTCACTTCACCATGCAGCTGTTTTTGTGTTTTGCTGCTGCTTTTTGTAATAAATTATTGTAAACTTTACTCCGCCTGTTTCCTGCTACTTGAGTTCCTTTGGGTTTTTGCCAGTCCGTAACAAATTTTGTCGTTAAAAAAGCTCATAAAATCATTACTGCTAAGGGCTAAAGGAATACAAGGCTCAGTAGAGCTGTGACTCTCAGTCAGCCTGGCTACAGTGCTGAAAAGAAACCTGGGGTTATTCTTTTTTTCTTCTATTAAAGCTGAGTAATAGTTTGCTCTGGCATTGCGGAGGCCCCACTTATTCATTTTGAGACTGTCTGCCCAGATTAAACAAGATTATTCCAGTTTAGTTAATCGCTAATTCCATTTGTTTTAACTTATGGGTTTGAGAGTTACACCAAGGAGCGAACTTTCTTTGCTTTGTTAACTTCTTTTTAAGAAGAACTACAGAGTCAAATGTTGTTTGCAGCGAGCCTACGGCACTATCGACAAGATGATCAATTCGGGAGAGGTTAAAGTAGGTACGGGAAACCTCTGTTACTGAAGGACATGGTATTAAATTTAACGACAGAGGAATAATTTCCTTAAATTTTAAGACAGCAGTATCTGATAAACATCTAGTATAGTAACTGTTGATGAGTGGCGTGTAATCGAGTCAAAAGAAATCTAAAGTAATCAAATAATGATCCGATAGCGAGGGATCCTGTGGAAACACTGTTAGGTTATCAATTTCAATTCCATACTTCAGAACTAGAACGAGGGTATGGTTAAAACAGTGAGCTGGTTCATGCACACCCTGACTGAAGCCAGTGGAGTCTAATAATGAGATAAACGCGGTAGCCAGGGAGTCATTATCAACGTCAACATGAATGTTATCTGATTTAAGAACTAAACTGGATAAAAACTCTGAGAATTCAGATACAAATTCAGAATACGGGCCAGGAGCATGGTACACTATCACAAATAAAAGTGGCTGTGAGGTTTTCCAGGTCGGATGTAAAAGACTAAGAAAAAGGCTTTCAAATGAATTACAATCTAGTTTAGGTTTAGGGCTGATTGATGAATATTAATTTTAGTGACCTCTGATTGGCATAACTGGGTGTCATTGCCGCCGACGTGAATAACGATCTTACTAAATCTACATTTAGCCTTAGCCAGCAGTTTTAAATTTGATTCAGTGTCGCCCGCTCTGGCCCCAGGGATATATTTGACTATGGCCGCTGGTGTTGCTAACTTCACATTCCTCAGAATAGAGCTGCCAATAACCAGAGTTTTCTCCCCAGCGGGTGTGTCGCTGAGTGGGGAAAAGTGGTTAGAAACATGAACAGGCTGGTGGTGAACCGTGGGCTTCGGCTTGGAGCTACGCTTCTCTCGGACAGTTACCCAGCCTCCCGGCTGCACAGAGGTTACCGGGGGACCGCTGGCAGAGGCTATGCTATGCGGCTCTGCACCGCCTACAGGGGACTAGCTAACTACCACAGCTACCGAGTGATTTTCCATGGTGCGGAGCCACGCTTCTAATTCACTGAGCCTCACCTCCAATGCAGCAAATAAGCTACACTTTTTACAATTGTCACTATCGCTAAAGGAGGCAGAGACATAACTAAACATCTGGCATGTCGAGCAAGAATGAGCAGGAGGAGATGCCATCGCTGACAATTAAGCTAATATAGCTAACAAGGCTAATAACGTGCAAACAACAACTAAGAGATTAGCAAGAAAGTCGTAAAAAGGAGGAGAGATATAAGTGCTTAAACAGAACTAGTGTGGGTTAAGACTTGAATTAGATGTTAAGCAACTGAAGTGAGGAAAGCAGACAGCAGGCTAGTAGAATTCACTAGAGCACCACAGAGACACTGTCACAGAAAACACCAGAAATGACACAACATGCTTACCGCAATACGTCAGCACGTCAGCCTGGGACTTGGGGTCGAAAAATCCTAATAGAAATAATTGTAACTTCATCTTCTACTGTTTTTAATGATGGATTATAGTTAAGATGAAACAACTCTGACAGCCTGGGAGAAATGTCAATACCTAAGTATCTAATATTCCCAGTGCAAAGTGGAAGTGATAAGTTTTGTCTTGCAGAATCCCAAGTGGGTGAGTGGAAATTTACTGGGCTAACTGAGAGAGTGACATGTATGGCAGGTCAGAAATGCACACACTATTGCAGCGAAAAAATCTCTGCACCCCAAAAATAATTTTTCCTGTAGGCCAGCATTATAAAAGAAACATCTGTAAAACAGTTGACAGGACATCTCAAACTGCAAACAAGGTGAATTATGAATCTTCTTTCATCTTTCTATTATGAATTTTTGATCCATTGAGGTTTTATATTTGGAGCCAAGAAAAGCATAAATCCTTAACGTCATCTCAGTGTAACATCTATGAGAACTTGAAACACTACTGCACATATTCAGTGGGCTTGAAGCAAAACTTGAAGCTAAAAACTTTCATGGTTTGTGCGCCATGCAAACAACGTGGAATTGGACTGAAATTGGAAATTGGAACGAATACGCACCATCCGGTATCTAGGCATTATTATATGTGCCAAACTCAAGGCTTCAAAACAGGAGTCCACAAACCAATGAATGATATCACGGTAACTACATCGATTGATTTTACAATCTCTGTGTTTGACCCATGCACGGACCCATCCACCCACCCTACTCAAACTTATTTGCTTTTTATACAAAGGCATATATTCTTTCCTAATTCTTTCAGCTGTTAAGAATGTCACTCCAAAATTTCAAGATCTTACTGCTGAAACTTGCTGCTCATTAATGGTGAGATATGTAACAATAAGCCATTATTTCTTAATGTCTAGAAATGTTTCAGTTGATGACAGGCACTGTGGAGTCTGATGGACCTTGCTGTCTGCCCTTTAAGGTTCACCATTTTGTGAAATTGAATTCAGTCTAAGTCAGGTATGAAACTAGGTAGGCGTTAGGTATGAAACTAGTGTCAGGACACGATTAGCCCAGCCTGGCATGAATACTGGAAGCAGAGAACACAACTGGCCTAGCTCCAGAGTTCAGGAAAATATACCATCACGTCTAAAGCTCTTTTCAGACATGCACCCCTTGCATTAATCTGAAAGCAAATTTTGGTCTTATGTTTGAATAAGCACCATATCACTTTCAACTCGACATGTCTGTATAAAGTACAGACATGTCGACATGTCAGATTAATGTAAAGGCTGCAGGAGCAGGCTCCTCCAGGAGTACATCCCCTCCCACTCCCTGCGCTCTTCCTCTGCTGGTCTCCTGGCCATCCCCACCTCAGCACCATCGGCACCATGGCTTTCAGCTGCACTGCCCCCAGGCTCTGGAACTCCCTACCTCCACACATGCGACGGTCCAACAGCATTACATCCTTCAAATCCAGTCTCAAAACCCACCTGTTCAAACTGGCCTATATGCACTTTGACATTAGCTGTGACCCAATTCAGGGTCTGCAGGGCGAAAGGCGAATTTGAAGGCCAATTACGTCACAACGCTGCGCGAAGGCTGTCTCAATTCGTCCAAATTTGAAGGCTCCTCCAAATGCAGCCGACAAATGCATTCTCCTTTTCCCTGTATTCGGAGGATGCACCGCTACTATCCTTCGCAGCCTCCCATATCCCAAGATTTTTTGCACGCCTCTATTCAACCCTGATTTTTCTTTACAATGGTGGCAAGCACCGGTACTGGCAGCAGCACTGAATGTAAGTAACGGATTTTTACTTAACGCCAGAAGTTCAAGGGGCCTTAAAACCTCTAAATGGCTGTTAAATACGTGACATTAGTAATGCTAGCCAGCTCCACGATGGAGCTTAAGGCTAATCTGTTGATACAAGGAGCTCAGTTAGCCTTTAAAAGTGATGGTAAAGCCTAAAACCCCTTCACTTTCAATTGTTACAAGCAAGGAGGGTGATTTATATCTTAGTGTACTGTGGAGATGTTGTAGGCTGTTTATACCTCACATCAGGTGCATAAACGCCTCACAATGAACAAATATAAAGTTAATGATAGGATAGGTTGTGAGCCCCGCTGCATTTCTAGGCTGTAGAACTGTAAGCGTTTGGATTGGAGCATTATTATTATTATTATTATTATTATTATTATTATTATTATTATTATCATTATTATTATAATATAGAACAATCATTTTGCCTGTTGACATAACAGAAAATATGTCTTACATTTCATATTGTTGTAGGGAGCAAGGAGCAAACGGAGGAGTTTATAAAACTCCATGGTGAAAACGACCACCTGTTCACAGGGGCCAAGATTACAGCCACACTCGGATGGAGGTACCTGTTAAGGCAATAATAAATAGTCCATTTGTACTCTATACATACTTGTATGTAAAGGTTACTTAAATCAACCCAAATCCTGTACAGAGAACAGTACAAAATTAATCTTAAGATCACAATAAGTGAATGTTGTTTTTGGGTGGGGGTTTTATGTCTGTCCTAATGTCACCTTTTGTGATCTTGTGTGTTTACCTTTTATCATGCTTCTCTCTTGTTTAGAACAATCCTTCAAAAAATGGGCCTGGAGGGAAAAGTGGAGCCTCAACATGCGAAAAAAGTGTGACAACTTAAAAAAACAAAAAAAAAAAAAACAAAGTATGTGCAGGTGTGGATAATGATATGGAAACTACATTTGTTTTACCCAAGTTAATACTTTGATAAAGAAATGTAGAAAAAACTCCAAAGCACTCTGCCATAGTAGTTAAAATGCATTATTCTTTATTCCTTGAATCTGTTTAACTTTCTGATGAAGGCTTGATGCCAAAACGTGTCAAAGGACTGTGCTTTTAAGGTTTATATGACCATGCCATAAGAATAAAGTCATATTAACTGCTTTGGGAGAGTGCCTTGGAGTTTTTTCTTCTTTGAATCCCATTCCAAAGAGCACCTCAAACCTACCTCTTTTTGATTCCATGATGCACTCCTTTTTCATTTTTCCTCATGGATGAGGTTTTAGGACAGAGGCCCTCCATTGCCCCTCCTGTCCTGTTGTCTCTTGCCCTGAGGACACACCAGGGCCAGGTGCTGCAGTGGATGAGCAGCATGAGGAGGAGGATGAGGAGAGGCAGCCAGGGCCAGCGACAGGAGGTATTATACATTATCGGTTCAATTTCTTATTTACAACTAGAGTAAACTTTTGAACTACTTTTCAGTGACAACACAATTAATTTATTTTTTTCTTTGATAACCAAGTATTTACAAAGATACAATCCGAACACTTCTAACTATTTACAAGTTTACAAGTGGGCACTCTTAACATGTACAACTATTTACAAAAGATCAGCAGAAATCACTATTTACAGAGAACAATTATAAAATTATGTAAAACTTGTCCAGCAGCACCTCCAGGGATTCTCCGCTCAGCCTGAAATCTTGCCTTGTGTCACCATGATTAAAGAAGTTTTGCAGCACCGGCACAGCCAGGTTTATTCTGCAGTACAGGGGCCTGGGGCCTCATTTATAAAAGAGTGCTTAGGATTCATACTAAAAGTTGATGTGCGCCCAAAAGCTGAAAATGGCGTGCGCCAAAAAATAATCTGATTTATAAAACTGTGTGCACGCACACTTGCACGCAATGTTCTCTTTATAAATCACAGACCTCCTGGAGTTGTGCACACCCAGATCCGCCTCATATTCCGCTCTCTACACGCCCTAGTTCAACCATAAATGGTCATACAAATCACCTCATGAATGCGATCTGCATATAAATAAGCCGGCATGCGAGTGTTCTCTCGTTGTGTGTCACAGTGACAGGTGTGAGAAACGAACCAAAAAACGGAATTTCTCCGAGACTGAGCTCGAGACCCTTTAACGGGAAGTGGAGGACTGAAGAAAGATTTTATTTGGTGGCCGCAGCAGCAGGATCACTAATAAAGCCAAAAAAGTGGCAACACATCAACGCTGCTGATGTTGTCAGCTGTGTCTGTGGGACTGCACGGACAGTGACAGAGAAAAAAAAAGTGGTCTGATCTAAAGGTAGACCAAATATTTCTACTCCTTTACCAACATGTGGTTAATGTGTTGCTTTTAAATTTGAGGATGTTTGACATTGATGTGCGACATAAAGAATCACATTTATTAAAGGTGGAGGCAAAAAGGAGTATGTGCCATCTTGCGCAATTACACACGAGGGTCACCGCAGTATTTATATGTTTATGGCAATTAGTCTGATCAGACACCTAGCAATGAATTACAACATGAACCAGTGGTATCCCTGTCCCAAAATACAACGTGTAATTTGAAATACAATTCAAAGATGAAAGTGTAATAGGCGAACATGTTTCTTCATGCCGGTTTTGTCATGAACAGCACATGTCTAAGTAGTGCTGATGAAATTAGTGTAACGGTTGTGCTTAATGGCTGTATTTCGAGACGTGATAAATGCACTGGAAATATTTAGTTAAATATATTCCTTGCAGTCGTGCCGTCCTCTCCCCCTCCTGCGCTCACAGAGTGGACAATGAGACTGTTGAGAACACTGGGGGAACCCACACGGAGGACACAAACAGTTGGTGGAAAAAATAAGGATTTATTCCAACAAAAGGAAAAAATGGTGAATGGTGGTGAGCAGGGTCCAAGGGTCAAGTGAGAAGGGTGAGGGGGATGATGAGCAGGGCTGGCTGGGGAGCAGATGGGTGGATGGCTGGCAGGTTGGTTGGAGGCAGATGCGTACTGGTCCTGGAACATACGGAGAATCAGGATTAACAAAAAGGCGGAAACAACACAGGGAATCACAAGCAATAAATTGTCCTTTTTTAAAGTCTGGCCTGAGAGAACTACCACAGAGGGTTGAACAACATTCTGGCGATGAGTGGGTGAGAACCAGGGGTAGATATAGACTGGAGGTTGATGAGCTTGATAGAAGGCAGGTGTGTGTAATCAGTCAGGTGTGTGTAGTCAGCCAGGTGAGTGTAATCAGCCAGGAGCCAGGGAAGGGAAGCCACAAGACACAGACAGACACTGGGGAAAGGGGCGGGGAAAACACAGGAGAACACTGGGAAATGCAGTCCAATAGCACACAGCTGCAACAGAGACGTTAGAGGCAGTGCGGATTAAATACGTATTTAGAAAGAATTTCAATTCAGGATTTGAGTTGGATTTTACAATGTTTTTATGAAACAATTATCACTCACCCCAAGCGCAAAATAAGGCTGCTGGATTTAATTTCAATGATAACGTGGCTCTAAGGTGGATATAGCGTGACATTAAATTTGTGTGAGACATCAATAAAAATCTGACTCCACTTCTCCACCTCGCCACTTCCCAGTGTCTCCAAAATGTGCGCATGCATGACTCAGAGTTTGCTTACAGGTGCGCACATTCTCCCGCCAAGTTTATTTTTATAAATCATAACCTTTGCGTGGGAAGTGGCGTACGCCACTTTCAAGCCCCGTTTTGTGCGTAAGCAAACTTTATAAATGAGGCCCCTGGTCTGAATGGGGAAAGGAGGGTAAGAATAGGAGTACATAAATGATCAAAGCAACAATAGCTATTTAATTTTAGTTAATAAGACAATTCTAGTTAATGCTATAACTTAGATAAACAATGCTATATCTGTCCATCTATCCACTTTGGCTTCTCAATATGGTTTTGATGTTTAATGACAAAATATTTTAATATTGAAATTAAGTAAATTAAATATTTACAGGGTTCATACACATTTTACTAGGTCCATTTCAAGCACTTTACTCTCCCTTTCAAGCATTTAAACTAAACTTAAAGTACTTCTCAGACCTTGAAAATTCAGCATTAATATTACAGCATTTTCAAAGATTTTAAGCACCTGTATGATCCCTATATCAAGTGTAATGGTTAACCCTCCCGCTGCCTCTCTGAACAGTGGTACAGTTCATAGCAGTCAATCTGCCCGTTGTCAAGACGTTGAACCCAGTATGATTGGCCGACGCTGTCCGTTGCCCCTATTGATGTGTATGTATCAATCAATCAATCAATCAATCACTTTTATTTATAAAGCTCAATATCACAAATCACAATTTGCCTCACAGGGCTTTACACAGCATACAACATCCCTCTGTCCTTAGGGTTAACCCTCCCGCTGCCCTAAGGAGGTTAACCCTCCCGCTGCCCCAGACCCGGGGCTCTCGAGTGGTAGTCTTCCTTTGTACGTCCAGCAGTCCGCTGCCCCAAGGGGTCAAAGCGACCCGGGGCTCTCGAGTGGCAGTAGTAGTAGTAGTAGTAGTAGTAGTAGTAGTAGTCCCCCTCTACCCCCTTAATGCCCCAGCGCCCGCTGTCCTAAGGGGTCAGAACGACCCGGGGCTCTTGAGTGGCAGTAGTAGTAGTAGTAATAGTAGTAGTAGTAGTCCCCCTCCATCCCCTTAGTATACCCGGGTAGTTACCACCCTCCACCCCTCGTCCTCCTCCTCCTTCTTCTTCTTCTTACTAAAACGCTGCATGTGTCTCTTACTAACGGCATCCAACTGCACGCGCGCGCATCTGTGTGTGTGTATTGTGCGTCTCTGCATAGAGTTGTGTGATGGCACAAGGATGGCGGCAAGGATGACAGCAAGGACGACCGCCCGTTTCACAGTCCAAGAGGTTCTGGAGCAGCTTGCTGACGATCCGCACCATAAACACTCGGACTCTCCCTCGGGACTATATCATGGTCTCTGGCTCCACGATGCATTTAAATGTCAGAGTGCCAAGCACCACCCACCAGCCAGACTAACTTTCATATATTACAGCTAAACAGTACATGAACATATGTTTTTGAAAACATTTGAGGGGAGAAACAGACAATGCAGTTACAGAATCTTGATTCATATTTGATCAGTGCTGCCTAGTTTGACAGTTTGATCGCAGTTCACCAGCACTGATTCACATTACAGCTGTGACAGAGACTCCTTGGCTCTAATTGGTTGGTGATGACTGCGCTACTGCCTGATTCTAGTAAATACCAGTAGAGGTGGTAGGAGGGGAAGAGGGACATGATTTTTTTCACAGCCTAACTGTCTCATGTACTTCACAATAAAGGGATAGTTACAGAGAATGTGACACTAAGTAATTTTCATAAAAGTTAGTGACTATCACTTTAAACGTGGTCAGAATCAGAATCAGAATCAGAAATACTTTATTGATCCCAGAGGGGAAATTATTTATGTTACAGGTGCTCCTTGCAGGAGAGGAAAGATACGTGAAAATATAAGAAATTTAAACCGTAGTATTAACAAATATATAGTTAAATAAACAGAAATTATTAACAAACATAAACGTAAATAAATATATATATACATATATATATTGTAAACTGAACAAGATTATTTAAACAAACAGAATATATACAGTCAGGGTGAAATGGGGTTATTGCACAAGTTAAATTAAATTATTGCAGTGTGTGAAGAACTCTCAGGGCCACTCAGAGGGAGAAGTTGTACAGTTTGATGGCCACAGGCAGGAATGATTTCCTGTGGCTCTCAGTGGTACATCTAGGTGGTATGAGTCTCCCACTGAAAGTACTCTTGTGCCAGCACATGGTGGAGTGGGTGTGAGACATTGTCCAAGATAGTTCGTAGCTTAGACAGCATCCTCCTCTCTGACACCACCATCAGAGAGTCACACTCCATTCCCACAACGTCACTGGCCTTGAGGATCAGTTTGTTGAGTCTGTTGGCGTCCGCCACCCTCAGCCTGCTGCCCCAGCACACAACAGCATAGAGGATAGCACTGGCCACCACAGACTCATTGAAAATCCTGAGCATAGTCCAGCAGATGTTGAAGGACCTCAGTCGCCTCAGAAAATAGAGACGGCTCTGGCCCTTCCTGTAGAGAGCGTTAGTGTTCTTAACCCAGTCCAGTTTATTGTCAGTGTGTACCCCCAGGTACTTATAGTCCTCTACAATGTCCACACTGACCCCTTGGATGGAAACAGAGGTCACTGGTGTCTTGGTCCTCCTCAGATCCACAGCCAGTTCCTTTGTCTTTGCCACGTTGAGCTGCAGATGGTTCTGCTCACACCATGTGACAAAGTTATCCACAACAGCCCTGTACTCATCCTCATCACCCTTGCTGATACATCCAACTATAGCAGAGTCATCAGAAAACTTCTGAAGATGGCAGGTCTCAGTGCAATAGCTGAAGTCCGTGGTATAGAGGATGAAAAGGAAGGGAGAGAGGACAGTCCCCTGTGGAGCCCTGGTATTGCTGACCACTCTGTCTGACACACAGCGTTGCAAGCGCACACAGACTCCCGCGCCATAACTTGAGAGACCATTGGTCAGGATTGTCACCTGCGGGGACCACCCTTTCCAGGGCTCGTACAGCTCTGAAAAAAATCACCAATGATCAGCAACAGTCAGAGATGACAAAAGTCTGTTTAAATAAGCAGAATTCCAAAAAAAAGAATTCACAGGAGTCAGGGTTGTCACCTATGGGGACCACTCTCACGCTTTGTCACTTGTTGCGCCCATTTTACACACTTCTCTTACAATGTCACTTTTGAGCCCCTGTGTTACACACTTCTCTAATTTTGTCACTTGTTGCACCCATTTTACACACTTCTCTGTGTCACTTATTGGACCCATATTATTACACACCTCTCTAATTTTGTCACCTGTTGCACCCATTTTACACACTTCTCTGTGTCACTTATTGGACCCATATTATTACACATCTCTCTAATTTTGTCACTTGTTGTACCCATTTTACACACTTCTCTGTGTCACTTATTGGACCCATATTATTACACACCTCTCTAAAGCTGTCACTTGTTGCACCCATTTTACACACTTCTCTGTGTCACTTATTGGACCCATATTATTACACACCTCTCTAATTTTGTCACTTGTTGCACCCATTTTAAACACTTCTCTGTGTCACCTATTGGACCCATATTATTACCCACTTCTCTAACTACCACTTGTGGACGCTATGTTATCAACTAGGGATGGGTCACGATTTTCGAATTTTGAATAGTCATTTTATTTTTGAAAAATCGATTTTTTAATGCAACTATTAATATTGGCCGCCTTATTTCCCCCCTTTATTTGACATGCAATTCAGCTACTAACCACACGAGGGCAGTATAGGATTGCTACAGTGGTGTGAGATGGGCTACCAGGTAGTTTGATGCTCTTCTACAAACAGGAGAAAGTAGGAGGAGAATTATTCGAAAAATTGTCGAATAGTTGCCATGATTTTCGAATAGTGTTTTTGCTTGTGCGGCCCATCCCTATTATCAACGTCTCTAATTAATAATCATTAGATTTTTGGGCTATTGCAGCATACTATTTTAGAATTAAGTTTTCAGATAGTAGTGTAATGCTCATTGAGGGTGGAAGAAGGTTGCAAAAGTTACCTTTTGACAGACAAAATCACAACGTACTATTCATTTATGTGCACAATTTTGGAATGAAAAAGATAACTGTTACCTAAAAGGTGATTAGTTTGTCTTTCTGTATGTTAAAATCAAACTATAATGTGTAACATTAAATACCCAATTTGTGGCTATAGATTAATTATATAGTAACAAAGAGAGCAAGACCACTGAGTGTACATTAATGATAAATCCAAGCATGAGATAACCATAAACTCTTCATTTTACCTAACACAAACACATACTCAACCTCCATGGCAAGTGGAAACCTCCTAGAGCGAAATATTTGGCAATGACAGATTGGAGAGTTTGTGCCGACCCAGAAATCAGCCAATCATTCATCCTCCTTTAAACCAAATGGGATGAAACAAAATACAGATATTTACAGACAAACACTCAATCTCCGTGCCGAATAGCAACCTCTGAGAATGAACACTTTGGCAACCACAGGCGACTTCAAGAAGAGAGAGATATTCTGAGTTCAATGACAACATTAGGAAACAGACTCTGGATTGAGACTGTTACTCTTAGAAGACAGAGGTTGGCACCGCTTCAAAACAGCAGCAAGTTAAAAAAAAAAGGCAATAGCAGCTGCCCTGAACAATGACTGTTTATTGAGGCAGTGGATCATTTTTGCTGATGAATGAGATATATAGAATATATTTCACCATGTACAAGTGTAAACAGCTCAGATAGTAAGTGAATGACTGATCAGATTGATTCCAAGAGAGGATAACTCAAATGTAGGATATCGAAAGGTTTGCAAAAAGTTAAAGCAATACTGAATGTGTCTATGCATCTTAGCCTCTCCCCAGTGGCACAGGCAGACATGACATTTTCGGTGTGCTTGATAAAAATGGGTGGGCCTAGTGCTGTGCGATATTACGATATATATCGCTGTGCGATATAAAAATGTCTACCGTGCGATATAACCCTCTATTGTTTATATCGTAATTTTAACGTGTGGGTTAGGCTACTGGGTTACTATGGGTCGCAGGACGCGTCCGTTCTGGTGATACAAGTCAGCAGTGTAAAACTCGAGGATGTGGGACTTTGAAACATCCCTGGATGCTACGAGTGACAGGCAAACAACCAATCATTTAACTGCTGTGTAGTTCAGTTGCAGCACGTGTTTGTTTACAACAGAACAGCTATAGTGAGAATGTGATGCCGAAGGAGACGAGATTATAAACTAAAAAGAACATGTTAGCTCATTGGTACGGTAACGGTAACAGGTGACTGTTTATATGAGTTGTGGAAAAAAAATGTTGTGTGGAAAACCACACTGTGGTCCGTGATTGAGGTGAAGACGAGAGAGCGAGACGACGCGGCCGTAGCCGCCGTGATATGACAACCCCGTCCACGCTGAGGAGGAACTATGAAGAACTCAGCTGTAATGGAAAAGCACCAAAACCAAGTTGAGTAGAGCCGAGCCGAGTAGAGCTGCAACTGTGTAGTGGAAAGGGGCCATTACTGTGCGTCTGCCCCAACTCTGACTTAGCGGTGGTAATAATGAAGCAGCGGCAGCTCACCGTCACTGAAACACTCAATGAAATCTATTACTCAATTAAATACGATGAGCCGCGAGCGCCGTATCTCACTCAGTAGAGCATGCCTGCTGCAGCGACCCTTGGTTCGATTCCACCCGGCAGCTTTTGCTGTGTGAGGGTTTTCCTGTGTACATTATCCAGGGTTTTTCCTGGCACCAAATAGGGTGGTGGTGGTCGTTCAGAGGCAGGTGACCCATCAAATAAATTTTTGCGACAAAAACATCTGGATCGATCATTTTCATATTTTAAAACTAATCACTAACTTTACAACAACTCAAAATGATTGAAGTAGCCTATATTTTATTTAAAGTAGTAGGCAACATTGTTTTGGTATAATTGAGTAAAAATTTCATAATATCCTCTAAGCATAATGTAAATCAAGTGGTCTGAGACAAAGGTTTCTGCACCTCACCATGGCTCTGTGGTCAGCCTCTAAAGAATCAGTATCGTGCCGATGTGTATCAACCAATCAAAGGTCAGCTCAGACCACTGTGTTCCTATTGGCTGTTCTACTGCGTATGCACGTTCCCGTGCCGCCGGCAGAAGGGGAGAGCAAGCGGCAATGATGACAAAGACACCAAATGCACAAAATGTGGTAGTATTTTAAAGTACAACAACTCCACAACTTTGTTGAATTACCACCTGAATACGACACATTCAGTCATGCTGCATGGAGCGAGTGGATTGGCTTCACAGCCGACAATCACCACAACGTTGGGACGGACGGTATGTGACGCTGAGAAAGCGGAGGGCATTATTCAGAGAATATGTAACATGGTTACAACAGACATGCTGCCGATAAACGTCGTTAACGGACAGGGATTTCGAGAAGTGATAAAGTACATTGAGCCAGGGTATAATATCCCCTCTAGAACGACCATAACTACCCACGTGGAAGCAAGCTATGTGAGGAAGAAGGCTGAGTTGAAAACACAACTTGCAGCTGCGAATGTGGCCCTCACAACCGACTGTTGGACTTCCTTAAATACAGAAAGCTACATCACAATTACATGCCACTACACTGAAAAGGATTGGCAGGTAATGTCAGCAGTCCTACTCACAGAGTGCATGGCAGTGAGACATACAGCTGACAATTTAGCTGACAAGTTGAACGAGGCTGTGGAAACATGGGGACTCACCGGGCGTGTAGTTGCTTGGGTACAGACAATGCACGGAATATTATCTCAGCAAACAGTCCCACACGAGTCAGTTGGCACCCGGTTTCATGCTTCGCGCATACCCTGCAGCTGGCCATTAATGACGGGTTCGCTACCTACATTAACTGAGTCATTGTAGCTGCCAGCAGACTGGTACAACACTTCAATAATAGCAATCCAGCAAACAAAGCGCTTGAAGCAAAACAGAAACAGATGCAGCTGCCGTCTCATAAACTCATCCAATCCTGTAAAACCAGGTGGAATTCTGTCTGTGACATGTTTAGCAGAGTAACGGAGCAGCGGTGGGCCGTGTCTGCTGTACTATCAGACCGCACAGTGACCAAACTCACAGACGCGAGGACGCTGGAGTTGAGAGATGAGTTCTGGCAGTTGATGGAGGATGTAGCGCCAGTGCTGGAAACACTCAAGTGTGCAACTACCGTCATGTCTACTGAGACTGAGGTGTCCATATCAGACACGTATCCCATCACCTTCAGCCTGATCAACGTGCATCTCAAGACAGACGAGGGAGACACCAGCAAAGTGGGGGAATTCAAATCCAGAGTGCGCACTTCACTGGGTGAAAGGATGAAGGTAAGCTAGGTCCATTAATTAAATTATTGTTAAATTATTGCAGATCTTTTTAACTGTATGCACAAAAAGCACTTTATGTTTGACAGTTGTATTTTTGAACTGCTTCTACTGTCTATCTAATTAATAATTAATAGCAACTAAGCAATTAATAAGGGACCACTATTGGGGGCACTGGTGGCTTGGTGGTGGAGCAGGTGCCCCATGTACAAGGCTGTTGCCGCAGCGGCCCGGGTTCGGCTCCGGCCTGTGGCCCTCTGCTGCATGTCACTCCCTCTATCTCCCCCCTTCACGCTTGTCTGTCCTATACATTAAAGGCGAAAAAGCCCCCAAAAATATCTTTAAAAAAAAATAAAATAATGGACCACTATTAAATGATTAATAGTGGTCCATTCATTATATGATAAAACACTACCTGTTGGCAGTTATGATTAAAAACTAAACACTAACTAAATCACATTTAATTCTAATTTATTGTCTTTTTATTTAAAGATTGATTCTGATGACCTGATGTCAACACCACCAATGCTAACCATTATGTTGGATCCTCGACACAAGCACCTGGCATTTCTGATCCCAACGAGGAGGTTTGCAGCTCATGCCAAACTGCTTCAACTGCTAGCAGAAGCAGAACATGCGAGCTCCACATCAGCAGATGCAGACGCCGCTGGAGACCAGGAGCAGGTGGTCGGTGAAGTGCCAGTCCAGGAAGCTGTGCACAGACACAGTTCTTATGCTTTACTCATGGGTGAAAACTATGCCACCAGGAGCACCAATGACGTGGAAAAAGAAGTGGACAGCTTTCTGAAGGATCCACCACCACTCCTTGATTCTAGTCCCACAGCATGGTGGAAAGTCAATGAAGGTTTCCAAGGCTGACAAACCTGGCACAAAAATACTTGGCCATACCGAGCACGTCAGTCCCAGCTGAACGTGTATTCTCAGCAGCTGGCCTCATTGTAAACAGGCTGCGCACACGACTTACTCCTGACCATGTTGATATGCTGATATTCTTGAACAAAAATAGATAGGTCTACAGTATCTATGCTATGAGGAGCACCAGGGATGTGTTTTTGGTTCTGTTTTAGGCAGGTGGGCACACATATCTTTCTCAGGGATGTTTTTTGTTGTTTTCAGGCAGCCTGTATTTTAGTTGACTAGAGCTACGATAGTCCAGTCCTGGTCTACTAATGTTATTGTGATATTGTCACATTTCCCAGGGATTTATAAATGCTGCTAATATTCCACATGTGACAGATGAGACAGTGCACAATTTATTACCTTAACCTTATTTAATTTTCTTTTCAGAATTTATTTTATTTGGTGCTATTTATATGCTGCTAAGAGACAGTGCACTAATTTATTTTCATATTAAAGTAGCCTACATATTGTATTCTTCTCTTCAGGAATGTGAAGCTGCTGCTATTAATGTTTCCCATGTCACAGATGAGAGAATGCCCAATTTACTTTCATGTTAAGTAGCCTGCGTAATATTGATATTTACTGTTCAGAATATCTTTGATATGCTACCAAAATGCTGTCCTCAAATATATCCCAAAATAAATCTTTGATTAAGGAATATGATTTGCATTTGTTCTGTATATCATAAGGAAGATATGGCTTTTTATGTTATGTATAGATAGAACCTATTGATTCACAGGGAAATTCAGCTTCTCTTCGCCGCTTATCAATTAATCAATCATCGATCGATAAGATGAAACAACTATCAATTAATGAATTAATCGATAATTTGCATCCCTAATCATCATTATTATTATCATTATCTATATTACTCTTATTACTATCATTATTATTACAACAACATACTGCATCTTCTCTTACTCATTAGTCTAACTATAGACATTCTGGGCATTATATTTGTAACACATTTTATTTGTGAGGATTGTTAAGAAGTTAATATTTATGTTCAGTAAATGTGGTAAATATTTAGTCAAAAGAAGACTGTACATTTCATTTGAAAATTTGATTTTGAAGTAACGAGTATAGAAGTTCATTTCCAAGTAAATGCCTTACTTTGTATGAAAAGGGACTTCACTACCCAGTACATATCACGTGATGACGTCACTTAGCTTCTGTTGCTGTTAGCGCCAATGCTGTGTTAGCAGCAGTTGAGCTGTGTACCCCTTGTTTGCACGAGCTAACGTGTCTGTGCCTTTATTCATTCACTAAAGATGACTTTTGATTTTAAGTCCAGTCTCGTCTCGTCATTTGTAAGGTTGTAGACGAAGCTGCAACAACATCCGGGCAACAAAATATGAATTAACAACGTAAGCATTTTGTAACATGAGCTCGACCGGCTCTGACACACACCCTTGTGTCTCTAGGCTACACAGCGAGGCGGCGTCCCAGATTCAGATCAGCATCTGCGTCCTGGAGTCTGCTCTCATCAAATCATCAAACCACTTTTCTCGCCTTTATTACTATCTCTAGATAGACAATTGGTGGAACAAATCTGACACCCCATGCCAATGTGTGCCTTACACAGCACAGCGAAACGGGAACACACAGGTGGCACACAGCATGCACGGGAGCAGAGAGCCTCAGACTGATGCAGAGTTGTAGGGGAAATATGCGGATTTAACCTCTCAAAATGAACAGACCCGATCATAAAAACAGGAAAACACAAACACACGGTTTCACTTTAAAATCTGAGAGAAACTGATAAGTATGTTGGATGATTATACTGCATTGTGTTAGTTTCAGCCCACATTGACCATTTTAGGCGGTGGCAGCCGCCACCAAAATTAATATGCAGGAAAAAAATCAACCTTATTATCTGTTTCATGCCTGCGAATAAAAACAACCACCCAAATTGACATTAGAGCCAAGTCCTGTTTACTTCTGAGGCCCGATAAGGAGATAAACACATGCTTGATGTGTGATTTTACAGCTTGGTTGTAAATGTCTGAACAAGTTGAAAAAGCAACAATGCACACTTTGAATACCTACAGTACAGGCCAAAAGTTTGGACACACCTTCTCATTCAATGCGTTTTCTTTATTTTCATGACTATTTACATTGTAGATTCTCACTGAAGGCATCAAAACTATGAATGAACACATGTGGAGTTATGTACTTAACAAAAAATTAGGTGAAATAACTGAAAACATGTTTTATATTCTAGTTTCTTCAAAATAGCCACCCTTTGCTCTGATTACTGCTTTGCACACTCTTGGCATTCTCTCCATGAGCTTCAAGAGGTAGTCACCTGAAATGGTTTCCACTTCACAGGTGTGCCTTATCAGGGTTAATTAGTGGAATTTCTTGCTTTATCAATGGGGTTGGGACCATCAGTTGTGTTGTGCAGAAGTCAGGTTAATACACAGCCGACAGCCCTATTGGACAACTGTTAAAATTCATATTATGGCAAGAACCAATCAGCTAACTAAAGAAAAACGAGTGGCTATCATTACTTTAAGAAATGAAGGTCAGTCAGTCCAGAAAATTGCAAAAACTTTAAATGTGTCCCCAAGTGGAGTCGCAAAAACCATCAAGCGCTACAACGAAACTGGCACACATGAGGACTGACCCAGGAAAGGAAGACCAAGAGTCACCTCTGCTTCTGAGGATAAGTTCATCCGAGTCACCAGCCTCAGAAATCGCAAGTTAACAGCAGCTCAGATCAGAGACCAGATGAATGCCACACAGAGTTCTGCAGCAGACCCATCTCTAGAACAACTGTTAAGAGGAGACTGTGAATCAGGCCTTCATGGTCAAATAGCTGCTAGGAAACCACTGCTAAGGAGGCAACAAGCAGAAGAGATTTGTTTGGGCCAAGAAACACAAGGAATGGACATTAGACCAGTGGAAATCTGTGCTTTGGTCTGATGAGTCCAAATTTGAGATCTTTGGTTCCAACCGCCGTGTCTTTGTGAGACGCAGAAAAGGTGAACGGATGGATTCCACATGCCTGGTTCCCACTGTGAAGCATGGAGGAGGAGGTGTGATAGTGTGGGGGTGTTTTGCTGGTGACACTGTTGGGGATTTATTCAAAATTGAAGGCACACTGAACCAGCATGGCTACCACAGCATCCTGCAGCGACATGCCATCCCATCCAGTTTGCGTTTAGTTGGACGATCATTT
The DNA here is from genome assembly GCF_011397635.1 of Epinephelus fuscoguttatus. Classification (NCBI taxonomy): domain Eukaryota; kingdom Metazoa; phylum Chordata; class Actinopteri; order Perciformes; family Serranidae; genus Epinephelus; species Epinephelus fuscoguttatus. The sequence continues at coordinate 46,376,018 of NC_064759.1, read as the reverse complement.
ATTTTTCAACAGGACAATGACCCCAAACACACCTCCAGGCTGTGTAAGGGCTATTTGACCAAGAAGGAGAGTGATGGAGTGCTGCGGCAGATGACCTGGCCTCCACAGTCACCGGACCTGAACCCAATCGAGATGGTTTGGGGTGAGCTGGACCGCAGAGTGAAGGCAAAGGGGCCAACAAGTGCTAAACACCTCTGGGAACTCCTTCAAGACTGTTGGAAAACCATTTCAGGTGACTACCTCTTGAAGCTCATGGAGAGAATGCCAAGAGTGTGCAAAGCAGTAATCAGAGCAAAGGGTGGCTATTTTGAAGAAACTAGAATATAAAACATGTTTTCAGTTATTTCACCTTTTTTTGTTAAGTACATAACTCCACATGTGTTCATTCATAGTTTTGATGCCTTCAGTGAGAATCTACAATGTAAATAGTCATGAAAATAAAGAAAACGCATTGAATGAGAAGGTGTGTCCAAACTTTTGGCCTGTACTGTACGTCGGTTTAACCCTCCCCCTGACTCCATTCTGAGACCACAGAACCAGCCGCACCAAAATGAAATCAGCTGGAAACAAAACCAAACTGTTCCACAACCAAGCTGGTTGTAAAATTTCGCCACCTATTAGGCAAGGCAATTTTATTTGTATAGCCCAACAGTTTGTCTCAAAAGGCTTTACATAGCATCATAACAACATCCTCTGCCCTTAAACCCTCACATCGACTGAAGAAAAACTCCCAGGAAAACCTTTAACAGGGAAAAAATTGGAGAAACCTCAGGGTGAGCAACAGAGGAGGGATCCCTCACCCAGGACAGGCAGACATGCAATAGATGTTGTATACAGACAAGAAAACAGTTTACAACACAGAATATGCAAAACATGGAAATGGTTAACAAGAGCTGATGAAGGCAGCTTCTGGTTGGAGGGAAGGCAGGGAGAGCAGGCCAGCTTAATGGGAGTACTATTAGAGTGACATGCTTGGCTGCTATAGGCTGTGGTTTCGAGAACTCAGATGCCTACTCTGCAACAGTCCCTTCACAGCCAATTGACATGTGACAGCGCCCAGCACACCTTAACAAACTCACACTCAGCCTCTATGACAAATGGCAACCTTCTAGGGTAAACATGGTGACCGCAACAACTTTTTCTCCATGATATGCACACATATACACCCACAAGTCAAATGGGCCCCACGAGTGGAGTGGGCTTACTCCTTTTCGTCCCCACAAGCGATGGCATGGGAGAGCAAACATACGTACTGTACATGCAAAGGCTACTGTACATACACACAAACTACATCATGATGTCGATTCGTAAAAAGTCTGAATTAATGCTTTGTCTGGCTCGTCAGCATGACGAAAAGCAAAAAACTTTTAAAATGCTTGTTTTCTGAATGGGGTTCAGATCGGTCAGGGTTATCATCTTAGCTGCTCCATCTGCACTCAAAATAACGTCATCTAAAGGCATGAATATGACAGCGACATTATTATTTATATGTATAAATATCTACACACTGCATAACTTTAAAATTATATAAACTCACTGCCACCGGCATTTAAGACGTTTCAGCACCTCCTGAGCTGAGGGTCTTTAAGTCCGGGGTTAGCTCCGGCTAACATTAGGTTGTCGGATCCAAAGAGTTCAAAAAATAAACTCCCTTCGCCCGTGAACAGCTCCGAAGAGAACTCCTACCGCCCAGAGAACTTGGTGCGGTGGCCCGGTTTGTGTTTTTTCCTCCAGCAGCAACATGCTAACGTGTAGCTGCTACGTAGCATACAGGTTGTCGGATCCTAAAAGTTAAAAATAAATAAATAAATAAACTCCTCCCGTCCATAAACAGCTCCGGAATTAGTGGAGAACTTGGAGTGGTGGCCCGGTCTATGTTTGAACCTTCAGAAACCCTCCACTTGTATTCCTCAAGCAGCTACATGCGACGTAGCCTCGCGTCGCCGGCTCTTCACGTACGGCGAAGAGAGGTTCCGGTCTATAGAGCGGATGCGAAATTCACCAAAGTAAAAGTGTTCACCAAAGTAAAACTTTAAATTCTGGCGCACCATCGATTTGGGGTGATGAGGGTTATAAGAAAATCGATTAGCTGAATGGCTCGGAGCTATTCATGTAAATTATATTCTTTAAATTAAAAAGTTTCACCGCATTTTCATTAGCTTGCTGCTTTTATTTTGGCGGAAAGGCGCATCAATCGAATTACGGATCCTGTCTCACTCACCCTGGTTCCGGTTCCTTATCAAAACTACCCAGACTAGTGACGTGCCACCTTAACTTTACTCTGCATGCCCATATAAAATGAAAAAAACCCTCCAGCAAACTTTATGCAAACAACTTTTGCTGTCTTTTGTAACAAGATGTAGCACCTCTTGAATAAGGTGTACTGCATAGTGTTTGTCTATCTGTCTAACTGTCCTTTTTTTTCCCTTCTGTTTTTTGTATGAAACCATAGAGGATGTTGGGGGTGGGAGGAAGGGATGATTTGTTGTTCATTTGTTAAATGCTAATAAAAAAAAACCTTATGCAAACAAATCAGTGGGGACACTGTCCAAAGTGAGGCATATGACTTTTCCAAGAACAGTAGGAGTAAATCAGATTATCTTAATTTTTGATTTATTGCAATTTTTCAACATTTTTTATGACAATATTAGCGCTCCATCATTAAAACAGGCAATGAAAGGGTTAATTTATAAACATATTGATGAAATAACACATCACACATCTGAAAACAAATAAAATTAAGCAAATATTACAAACAATTGTCATACATATTTCTACTTTTATGTGGTGTCTGGGGGGATCATAGGGTCCAAAAATGGGCCCAACAGGAACAAAACAGGTCCCCATAAGTCACTTAAATCTCCAAAAATAAAGGTAAAAAACACTTTTCTTTAATATTTCATAAACGCTTTGAGCCAGACGGCTGAAAATTTAGTATGTGCATTGTGACTTGCAGTGTGACAAGTGTGCTGAGTTTCGAATGAGTTTAAAATGATCAGACTTCCACGACTTTTAGAAAAGAATTTGCTTCAAGCTGGCCAGCTGTGTCAGAGGCTGTTGGAGTGTATGCACCTGACACCCTCTTGAATTTGATTTTGTGAGACATCCAGTTAAGAAAACTAAATGACTTGAGGAGTTCTTGTATAAGGGCCCGATCGCATCGTCTGTGCTGACTTTGGGGTCTCTAGGGTGACAGGGGACTGCACAGGTGCCCCTAAAGGCACTAAAATCTGCAAAAATAAAGGGAAAAATGCTTTTCTTTAATATTTCATAAACGCTTTGAGCCAGACGGCTGAAAATTTAGTATGTGCATTGTGACCAGGAGCGTGACGAGTGTGCTGAGTGTCGGACGCGAGCGACCTTCAGAAGTGTCAAAGGTCAGGGGGTATCTGGCAGGAGAGGCCTCATCCTGAGCTTAACTGTTTAACCCCTGACCTCAGCCTAATCCTTACCATTTTTGAATATGTTGCTCAACAGAGGGTGTTGTGCATGGATTCGCTGGTCCTGTTGCAATACGACCACCGTAGAGCTACTTAGCTTTCAAAAGGCCTACTGGCTTGACACTGGAGGTCATCAATCTATGTCCAAAATAAAGTTCACACACCAAGTTTCAAGTCATTTGGTTCATTTTTGTGCTACCCTCTGGTCCTGTTGGCCCATAAATGGGCCCACCCTCTATTTCATTTGGTCGTCTTTTTGGCTGTAATCATGCTATTAAGTTCCTACGTTGCACAGAGGTCACTTTTCCAGGGTACATCATGCTCATGGAAGATCTCCTGTCTACACCTCAAAATGTGCTGTATACAACTTTGGGCCCTGTTCTCCTGTTACGGCCAAAAATGGGCCCTATTGAAACCCATTATAAAATGTAAAAAACACACATTTTTACCTGGTGGTTATTTTTTCTCAGATAGATGACTTCTCTATTTTCATGGCTTAATTCACAACAGGGAAAGTCAAAATTTAGGTTTCTGAGCAATTTTTGAAAATTAATTCCAGAATACCATTTTAGCACCTTTGCAAAAAAACAAAAAACAAAAAACAGGCTGCTCCCCCCATGCACCGCTGGCAGCTACCTGGCCAGAAACAAGAGGAGGAAACTGGTCCTGTGTGCAAATCATTTGCTTGAATTCATGATTAGGGTAAAGTTCCTATGTGCATTCAAATATACCAGCTGCTAATTGTGAAGTTATGTTGACTGAATTTTACCAGCTTGCAAATTTGATCAAAACTTGTCCAGCTGCTCCAAATTTCCTTTATTTTAGTCCTAAAATATGCATTGCAGTAAGTGTGCGCTCATGCCCGCAGGGCCCGTTCATGTGTGTGTGAGGGGGTACGTGTATGCGACATAAGCATGTGTGACTTGAAGGGAGTTGACATATTATCTTTATTTGCAAGCAGCAGCTGTAAAACTAAAACTTGTCACAGCAGCTCCACACCCGGAGATCCAGGCCGGTTCTATCAGCGGAGCCTCCCAGAGCGCTCGCGGGGAATGCTGCCTTGCTTCCCCGCTAAGATGCGGGAGGGACATCGCTGAAAAATTTTCCGCTTTTTTCAAAACTCTGATCTAAATATTATCTTCATTTGCAAGCAGCAGCTGTAAAACTAAAACTAGTCACAGTAGCTCCAGACCCGGAGATCCAGCCTGGTTCTCTCAGCAGGTGCTCCCACAGTGCTCCCCGACAATGCTGCCTCGCTTCCCCGCTAAGTTGCGCGAGGCAGACCACTGAAAGATTTGATGCTTTTTTCAAAACTCTGATCTAAAATATCAGATTACACCGCTTCCTCTTGGTCGATTGAGGTCAAATAAAAAGTATAATGATCTTTGAAATCCCCTCTTTGCGATTTGTGCCCGATGACAGCTCAGCTTGACACAGAAAGTCACGTGATCAGGTCATTAAAAAATCAGACTTCCACAACTTTTAGAAAAGAATTTGCTTCAAGCTGGCCAGCTGTGTCAGAGGCTGTTGGAGTGTATGCACCTGACACCCTCTTGAATTTGATTTTGTGAGACATCCACTTAAGAAAACTAAATGACTTGAGGGGTTTGCTTTTTGTATTCTTGTATAGGGGCCCGATCGCATCGTCTGTGCTGACTTTGGGGTCTCTAGGGTGACAGGGGTGCACAGGTCCCCATAAGTCACTTAAATCTCCAAAAATGGAGGGAAAAACGCTTTTCTTTAATATTTCATTTATTCATCACTTCGAGCCAGGAGGCTGCTATGTGCATCTTGACCTGGTGTGTGACAAGTGCGCCGAGTCTCGGACCCCAGCGACCTTCCCAAGTGTCAGACGTCTCCCCATTGCAACTTGAAGAGTGGGCACCTCGGTAGAGTAGGCACCTCAGTGTTCAATTCACAATTTAGTCCAAAATGTGAAGGGGAAAAAAAAATCAATAATTATGAAAATGATCTGAATTATGTTCAAATCATGTCCACTTTACATTATTTCAGTCTATTTTCCAAATTCTTCTCTTTTTACATTTTGGACAAAGTTTTTAAAAGCAACATGACACTCTTTTTATTCTCTTTTAATCATGCCAATCTTTGAATATTGTGGCAAGCCAGGGGAAACCTCTGGGTCACCACAGCAGAGCGGGCAGACCCACAGGCTCAGGGCCTGCAGCCCATCAAGTGATCAGAGAGAGAGATTTACTTGCCTTTCTCCCAAGCACTCAGTTTGGTTGAGGACAAGCAGCAGTCAACATTTCTCTGGTTTCCACATGATTGAAGATCCTCAGTTCACGTGAGATTTGATGAACTTTGATGAACCCCACACCACAATGGAACCATGTGCAAAGTTAATAATGTTTGTGACTCACCTGGTCTTTCTCCCTCCTCTCCACCCAGGGAAGCTGGGCTGCATCCCCCACATCAAGTGTAACTAAATTGAAAGCCTCACCACTCTCTCTCTCTGTGCCACCTTGGATTGATATGGCCATGAATCCTTCAGCCACAGGTGGACTATGAGAGAACAGGCCCTAATATGGCCTGGTAAAAGGCCCCTTGTAGAAGTATTTTGAATAGCAATAGGATCTACAGTGCACATACATAGGCTACACTTATCAATGGAGCCATGGTTCCCCCACTTTTTGGTCTGGGGTAGCAGGGTTAGTGGGTCAAGGTCAAATATCACCTATCTACAATAGTTATGGCTATATATCAAGACTATGCCTGCAAGGTCAGTAAAAGTGAACTACTCAAAATGAATAAGTACTACAGTTCCTTGTTCAAAGGCTTTGCTTGGTTGAGTAGTTTGTAATGGGTTTGTCTCAATGAAAGCAGTGTTGATGAGCCAGTTATAATTGTAACTAGGTTCTCAGGATCACACTTCTTGTTTGCCTGGGAGTAGGGGTTTTCTTCCTACCTGTTGCATCTAACTGCAATTATACAGTGTTATAAGCAGATGCAAAGCATTTATACTTGACCTTGTCATTATAAAATGCTTTATATTGTGAGTATTTAGTGCTTATAATTGCAATTTTAGTGTTATAAGAAGATTATAATTTATCATAAGCATGACTATAATGCATTATAAACATGGGATGCATCGCTGCTGTTACCCAGCATTCTATTGATATTAAAAAGAAAATGTACTATTTAATACTTTTTTAAAAGCAACTACTCTAGCACTTTAACTCAAATAGAGAATCATCCATCTTCATAACATTCAAGAGGCTTCTGAAGGTGTGGATTAGGACCAACCAGATCTGTGACCATGTGTAATCACCTCCATGAACTTGATGTAACAGAGCAGTGTACAACAGGGCCATGTGCAATTTCTTAAGCACTTTAATATGCAGTATGCACTTCATATTTATAACTGTACTATTTATTAGTAATATGTAGTAGGACAATGTGCAATCTTCATTTAGTACTGGTCAATTTTCTGTTATGCAGTAGCACTTTATCTAATATCCACTAGCACTTTGTAAGACCATTGTGCAATTTAGATTTGTATTATTTAAATCTGTGCAATCCATGTTATCTATGCAACAGCACTTTATTTACATGCACCAGCACTTTATGGTAAGCACTTTCCTTTTTTGCACACTAGCTCGACCAGTCTCTGTACTCTGTTCTGTGTACTTGTATGTATATGTCTTGAATGATCTGTGTACTTTTATTGTGTATGTTCTGTTTCTTTTCTTTTTTTGTATTTTATCTGAAGTAATATCAACCTGCCAAGGGACTACAGATGGAAACTAGCCCATGGCTATAATCTGGCATATTTACGTGTATATGTGGATCCCTCCTCAGTTGCTCTTCCTGAGGTTTCTACCGTTTTTTTTCCCCCGTTAAAGGGTTTTTTTTGGGGAGTTTTTCCTTATCCGCTGTGAGGGTCTTAAGGACAGAGGGATGTCGTATGCTGTAAAGCCCTGTGAGGCAAATTGTGATTTGTGATATTGGGCTTTATAAATAAAATTGATTGATTGATTGATTGATATGTTCATTAATATGCACTGTCCCTTTTTAAATAAATAAATTGAAATTGAAATTGAAAATAAAAACCTTGACTGATCACTGACTTCACATTGACCAAAGTAATTTAAGGTTTAGAAACCCTGCTCTAAGCACTGACTCTTAAGGGCTTTGTAAATAATTCAAGAATACACATTTTGGACAATTTACTAGCAGACAAAGCAGCCAGCAGGTGCAAACCTACAGAAAAAATGCTCAACATTTACACCAATAGTAATAAGATGGTTAGAATATGTGTATATTAAAAATAAATTCACATCCAAACATGAGATATCAACTAGAACATGGTTTATTTCTTTTGCTGAACAAGCACATTACTGTTTGTTTGGTTTCTTTTTTTTCCTACGCTGAAGGAATCCCATTCTGATTCATCACCCAACTGATCCACTGTGCCATCCGACTCCAAGTCGTCTGAAGAACGATCCACTGCCGACTCATCTTGCGTTTTAATAGTCCGCTGCCGGTGCTGTCCTGATGTCTTCCGTTTTGTCTGTGTCTGTTCTGCTGCCTTTTTGTCCACACTTTTCTGCAGGGGGTAAAACAAAGAAAGAGAAACTCATGACTGAAGTTCTTGTTAAACCAAGTCACAATCTGTGATTTGTCAGAGCATGTGAAGCGCGCATGGTGATTCCTAAACAACTACCACAGTGTGTCACAACTGCCCCCAGGCAGTAGTGTTTTGGTGTTTGTCCTGTCATTTCCTGTTTTATTTTGTCATCCTCCCTCTTGTGTCATGTCTGGTGTCTTTACTTCCTGTTCCCTCCTTTCCCGCTCATGTGATTACCTTCCCCCACCCTAATGTGTTTCACCTGCGTCTCGTTATCTCCCTCTCCCTGTGTGTATATAAACCATGTGCTCCCTCCTGTGTTTGCCAGTTCGTATTCGTCCGTTTGTGAGATACTTACCAGCGTTCCTCCTGCCTGCCTGCCTGCCTGCCTGCCTGCCTGCCTGCCTGCGAATCATCCTGCCTGTCTGTTTCCTGAGCCTTGCCTTCCCCTGCCGGTACCTTTGCCTATGGACTGCCTCCCCGTGTTTGACCCTGCCTGTTACGGTAACCCTGTTTTCGCCTTTTCCTCACATGTGCCTCAGCCTGATTTCCTGCCCTACTGTGAATGACCCAGCCAGCCTCGTTGACCAAATTCTGCCTGTCTCTAGTTGGTGCCTCTGCCTGTCTGTCTGGAAACCTGGTTTTGATCCTGCCAGTCTGGTTATCGGCCTCACGCCTGCCCTTGCCTGCTTCTGTGGACTTCTGGATTCCTACTACTGCCATCAGTCCATCAGCTTTTTTGTGCTCATTATTAAATATTTTTGTGAACTTTCTATCTGTCTCCTGGTCTTGCATTTGGGTCCTCCTGTCTGAGTTCAGTCGTGACACAGTGCAGAACTACTGTATGTTGTTTTGGCGTTATCGTTCTAAACCTATGTTCTGGTCGTGCTGTGGAATCACAGACTGAGGCTCTTAAGCTTTGCCTTTATGAAATATCCAATCATCAAAATTAACATGCTCTGAAAATGACTGAAGCCCACCCATATAACCCACTGAACACAAGGTCTGCAAAAGCTTTTGAGATTTCAAAGTGTGCCCTGTTCCGGATATGTCTTAAAGGGATATTTCGGATCTTTTGACATGACCTCCCAATCGCTAGGTGCTATTTTCTCTCCCTTTGTATCACTGCGCGCTGCAGCCTGTCAACAGCTGTCCATCACCTGTTTCACGGTGTTTACTGCTCGGACAGTTAACGTAAACATGTCTGACTGTGACACAAGTGATGAAGACATCCCTTTTAGCACAGAGCCAAAGGGATATCTTTATGAATATACAGATGCTGAACTTCGTCAGATGAACGGGAACGGGCAGAGAGAGAGAGGAGGGACAGAAGTAACAAGCTGAAGTTGAACCCACAGCTGTAGCTGTGAGAGACAGGGTGACCGGGTGATCAGTAATGCAGCCCAGTCCTCGATGGAAGATCAGACCGACAAATGTACACAGACATCTGCGCGTGCATCACCTGCAAGGATGGTGCTGCTACAAAAAAAAAAGGACACCGCTGTGCTCTCCAGCCAGCTCACCTGTAGCTCACCAGCGGCTCACCTGCAGCTGTCAGAGGAGCCTCTGCTAGTTCTCTCTCTTCAGCCTGGTGTTTGGCTGCACTTTGTTTGTATAAAAAGAGTTCAACATGTGAAGATCTAACCGCCATCTGAGCTGATCAGCGGAGCCAGAGCACAGTGGATGTGGCTGGTGTGTAGCCTATGTGTTTTATAACGGCAAGAAAAAAAATCGTCCACTCAATCCCTGACTGAGGATCTGGTTGCTGATTGACATAACTGTTACAGACGTTTAATATAGCATTTTAATTGTTTCATTAAAGCCTATGGCAAGAAGTTGCCTAATAGCAATGTCCATGATAGGAAAACTGTGAAATATATAAGGCGAGTCAGACAGATTTTTGTTGTTACAGCCCGGATAATCACAGGTCTGCACCATTTTTATATTTTCTTGTATAATAATATATTTATTGCTCTAGCTCTCATGTGAACTCTCTCACGTCGCAGCGGTCATCATCAGAGCATGTAAACACCGTGAAACAGGTGATGGACAGCTGTCGACAGGCTGCAGCGCGCTGTGATATGAAGGGAGAGAAAATAGCGCCTAGCGATTGGGAAGTCTGACTTTTTCGTGGACAACGGTTTTGTGATTCAAATGTATTACTCTTTTGAAGGCATATTGTTTTGAGAAGCAAAACGCTTTATTTTTGTGACCCCAGCCAACTAGCCAAACTACCTTCATCAACACCAAAACCAGGCCAGAACTCTGCTCACAGGACGCAGTAGGGGGAAAGTCACTGTTGATGCACGACACTGCTAATAGGAATGTCATACAGCTTCTTGTCAAAAGATCCAAAATATCCCTTTAAATCTAACAAAAAAGACTGGAATTACACATAGCATTTGAGACCTTGAATCCATGTCCCACCTTGTCACGGGACTCTGGGCAAGATGAAACGCCTCCCACAGTAGCTGGAGGAGTGTTGAGAGCAGACTCCGTAGGCTGTTCCATAGGAACGGTGACTGTGTCCACGAATGCACTGTCAGGCGAGGTTCTTGGCAGATCCTCTGCTGGTTTCTGTAAAACACAATAAAAAAACATATGTTCCACAATAGTTAGGAGAGTGGGCCCTGATCCGGAAAGTCTTAAATCTATCAAAAATGACAGGAATCAGGCATAGTGATTGAGACCTTGAATCCATGTCCCACCTTGTCACGGGGCTCTGAGCAAGATGAAACGCCTCCCACAGTAGCTGGAGGAGTGTTGAGAGCAGACTCCGTAGATGGAACGGCAACCATGTCCAAAACCGCACTGTCACGCTGGGTTCTTGGCGGAACCTCTGCTGGCTTCTGCGAACACAATACAAAAGCATGTGGTCCCCACTAGTTATGACATTGCCCTGTGAGAGTAAACAAGTTTCTGCTTGACAGAAATAGGCTGCTGAACAAGAAGGAAAACAGGCAGCTATTGAACAATAGTGTTTGGCCTTTTAAGGACGTTGCACAAACCACTCAACCTTGCACATCTGAGAAAACATTGCACAAACATAGTATATTAGCTTGCATAAACTTATACATACCTTTCGCCATGGCCAGTCATTTCCTCCATAATCATAGGAAATTTCTTCGCCTATACTTATGGGCTGGATAGCGAAGAGGCAAATGTGACTCTTCTTATCAACCTCCACTAGCCTCATCCTACTATTTGGGTTCTTGTGGTCGTCGTTAACGAGCCGACTAAGGGACCCATCTTCTTTGGCGCCATCAACACTAAAAAAACCAACATCAACCAGTTTTTGAATAAGCGGTGACGTTAAAGCAGTCAGGCCAAATGCAATTCTAACCTACACAACCAACAGTACAAATTGTTTTAATCTCAAATAAAACAATTTGCGCAATTGAATGCAATTGCATTGCATTGAGATCATTGCCAACGTGATGCATTGTGAGCTTGTAGATCTGCTATTTTCACTGTAATTGTGAACATTTTTTTTAACAAATCTTCTCTTATGGGGGTCCCTGGCACAAAAGGCGTGTTTCCACCACAGGAACTTCGGGGTAATTTTACGGGGCCAGGGCCGTTGGTGTGTGTCTCCACTGCAGGAACTTCCCCAGCAGGGCCATTTACAGGAACCTTTACGGGGCCGAAAGGAGTCCCTGCCTCGGGGTAGGTACTCAGATCAGCCCTGAAAAATTCCGGGTGGGGCTTGAGATTTACTCTGTGCTGATTGGGCAGACTCAAAGCAGGATGTGACGCCAAAAGAAAGCCCCGAAATAGCGTTGTTAAAAAAGCATTTTCACGTCCAAAATAAGAAAGAATAAGTCAGTAAAAGACGTATGAGAGTGGTAGTAGTAAAAAAAATAAGTATGATAAATACGCAATTACGCAACGATCGAAACGGCAATTTAAACTGACTAAAAACAACTGCGCGATGATTGTTGCACGTCGCCGCCAGAGCCCGGCGGGTCATGGTCTGCAGTGGACACATGGCCACTGAGAGGGCCGAATGAGAGGACGGTTCCTGTAAATAGGGATGCACCGATCCACATTTTTTCACTTCCGATCTGATCCGGATACCTGAATTTGGATATCTGCCGATACTGATACTATTCTGATACCAGAGCTCTGTTTGCTTTAATATTATTATTATCATTATTATTGTTGATTTTATATGAGGCTGTAATAAACTCTTCTCTACAGGCAAGTATGATATGTACGTATGTATGCATGTATGTCCCAAAAGGCAACTTGAGGTAAGTATAAGGTCAGAAAAGCAGGAAATCCTGTTCACAGGAAAAATCCCATCCTGAAAACAAATATGCAGCTGTTCGGGTTTCAAATTGATTGTCAATATTTATTAAATTACAAGACAGTGTTAAACTACTACTGCAATATACACTATCAAAAAACAAAAAGTACCTGTCATTTTAATCTGAACAGCACAGATACAAATCAAGTAGACACTACTATGTATTAGTGTTGTCACGGTACCAAAATTGGGACCCACAGTACGATACCAGTGAAAGTATCACAGTTCTGAGTAGTATCACAATACCACAGCAAAAATGAGGCAGATGTGCCTTTTGTCATTTATAAAAAGATAAATCACTTTTCTATAATACATCAATAATATCTCAATGGAATAAATTACTTATTGACTTATTCATACTTCAAAAACAGCATCAATAAGTGATTAACATAGGGGGGATCAAAATAAAATAAAAATCAACTAGCCACCCTCCTCCCCTGACAAGTTAAGAACAGTCCCTAAAGTGCGGTGAGGTTTGTGGACCGTTACCTGCCACAAAGAGAGAAATGTGAACGGCTCGTTTCTCCTCTGACACGCCACATACCTGTGTGCCGCCACAGTTCGGCTGTTCAGGTACTTTTGGGCAGTCATGACGCCAAGAAGAGGAAATTATTGGACCTGGAGTCGGACTTCTCTGATGCCGGTAAGCCGTTCTTGCACCGTGCAGCACTATGAGCCTCTGCCATATTTGACAGGAATACATTCCCGTCTGTGTCTGTGACCCCCGTTCAACCCACAACTGGCAGGATTTGCCTTTAGTTTCTGCTGCTGGTTGAAATCTGTACTCCACGCTGAATTATTTGTTTTGCACACACAAAACTATTTTTGGCACAAATGCGAGTAAAATGCTCGCACCATAGAGCTCTGTAGTGGAAAACAAATCACTGTAGCATATAAACAAATTGAACCTACAAGTAAAAATAAATTAATAATAACTTTAACTGCTTAAAGGTACTCAATAGCTCAGTTCATACCTGAAATGTCACTGGATACAAACCACTGCAGCGGCATACCGAGTGCCAGGTGGCCAGCGCGCACCGTTATTGGACGCCGCATGGACATTCATGCTCTTGTGATTGGACTTTGAACTTATCCCACAGTAGTGGTACCTGAGGTACCGTAGTACTACAGTACTCCAACATTATGGTATCATATGTACCGTCGTGTTTTAGTACCGCGGTCAGTGCAACACTACTATGTAGCAATCATCATATCATTCCAGCAGACAACGTGAAAGCACAGACGCGGCTCGTGGATCGGAAATATCAGCAGGTGGATCGGATCGGCCCCATCCCTACCTGTAAAGTTTCTACACCCCTCCCTTTACCAGGAACTCCTGCAGTGGAAACGCGCCTAAAATGTTTTTTGATGATGGGGGTCCACGGCCAAACACATATCAGTGTAGGGGTCCTTGGCATGAAGTTTTTGAAAACCACTGGGCTAAACAGTGGATTTAAGATGGGCACATTATGAAATGAATTATGAACCCAGCATTATGAAATGCAGGGTGAGAACTTGCAGCCAACATTTTCCTTTTTTTCCTGGTAGAGTGAGATGAAAACCTACCACAGAGACTTTCCAGCGAACATGAAAGCGCATTGAGTAGGTGTGTATACCTCTCTCCTCCTCTGTGCTTCCATGTCAGAGATAAGGTCGCCTCTATACTTAAGGATGAAGTCACCTTGGTTGAAGGGTCTTCTGGCAAATACTCCACGCCCTGTAACAAAAGCGACAAAGTTTATTCAGGGGTCAGGGGAAAAAATAATATGACCTGACTCCCTGACTTCAGTATTATTGCTGAGGCTCAAAATCATTGATTGATTGATATACTATTGATATACTAGTAATATTGGACTCAGATTTAAACTTTGAGCAGGGCTCTACAGTGCGAGCGATTCACTCGCATTTGCCCCTAAAAAAAATATGTGTGCGAACCGGAAAAATGATTTAGGTGCACAGTGTGCAAGTCAAGATCACAACCTGTTTTATCTGCCACCGTTCAAAAACTACAAATCCCACAATTCTCTGGTCACAACGCAGGCGACAACGCCACACTGTTACCTGTTGTATATTGGCCTTAGGCTTGGCCGATTGTAGCACTACAGAGAGTCAAAGAGGAGCGGTGTGTCTCTGTGCGGGACTGTTACTGCACAGCGTCAGGTGTGCAGAACCTGCACTGGTGCTGCTGCTGTCTCACGGGGCCAACACCGATCCACATAGGCCTAATTAACCAACCACAAAGCCGTGTACGATTGCTGCGTGGCTTAAATGAAAACAGCCAGTGAGTCTGACAAGTCAAATATCCGCCGACACGGGTCACTGACTGAAGAGTTTGAAAGTAACTTAACATGAACGCAGCTCAAACTGACCCGGTGCCTCAGCAGTACAGGGTGTCCTCCCCTATTTTACCTGGGTCGCTGTACCGGAGCTTGATGTTTAAAATAAATAAATAAATAAAATGCCAGGAGCACGTCGCGGTGGAGCAGAGAACAGTTGAATTTACAGCTGAACAGCTTACATGTGGTGAAGACGTACAGCGGAGACCTGTCAGTCTCAGGGTGCATTTTCATTAATATAAACTTCAACCTCAAAGCTGTCTGTCCTCAGACTGTCCTGACCTGTCCCTGAACATCACAGAGAGAACATGGAGCTGTGTGACAGGTTGCATTTTATTTACATCAGGCTGATAATCATGATAATTAATACATGCTAATTAACAAGCTTGTAAGCTTACCAAATCAGATGCTACTGTGATTTAAGTAGTTGTAGATGTAGATGTAATTCATATTAGTTCAAACATTATTGAATATCATAACATATAAGGCTAATTTATGGTTAATGTGTCAAATATTGTGTTGATCATAATACAGAACAAGTTATTGCTTGTGTCTGTTGATTAAAAATATAGTATTTTCATGTTTGTATATTCTGGGTCACATTAGAAGTGTTTAGGGTGTTTTTTTTACTGTTCTGTTTTATCCTCTCGTTTCTGTGGTCTTTCTTTTAGTGTAAAGCAGTTTGAGTTGCACTTTATGTATGAAAAGTCCTGTATACATAAAGATCATCATCATTATCATTATACCTCCATCCATAACAACATAAAAAATGAAGTTTGGAAATTTTGGTTTGGTAGATTTTTGGTCAGTGTTTGGGTCACGAGAGGGAGAGGAGGAGGAGAGAGGAAAGAGATAGAAGGAGAGGAGAAGGAGAGGAGGGGGGGAGAGAGGAAGGAGAGGAAGAGGAGCAGGAAGGAGAGAAGAGAGAGGAGAAGTGAAGGAGACCAGAGGGGAAGGAGAGAGGAATGAGAGGAGGAGAGAAGATGTTACTTTTATGAAAGTTATGTTTTCCAAATTAAAACATAGCTTACTGAGGATCGATTCAACCATTCATTTGTGATTACACTGATCACTAGCTTTTAGTCGAGTTTCTGAGCCTTCTGTGGGTATAACCCATCCCCCATGAAAGGAAGACGGAGCTTAATAAGCCCGACGTGCTCGGTGTTTCGGTTTAACTGGTGAGCGTGTTAACTGGTGACCTCTCGTAATGTAGCTAATATAATGTGAGAAAGTCGCTAGTTAACACGCTCACCAGTTAAACCGAACCGGAACACCTGGGCATCCTAGCTAAGCACCCCTGTTTTGCTCATATTTTTTCCTTTTGAAAATAAGTCGCGTATTTGACGCAGCTAAACGGGGCTAAAGTTAGCAACATCACTCGTCGTTTCATATAATCCGTTACTTCCGCCACTATTCCGTTCGTTAACATTTAGCATTGAACAGTTCAAAGTATCAGCAATGTTAGGACAGGACTAATGGTAGGCCTACTAAACACTCACGCTTTATGAACGTATTTAATGACAAAATAATTAACAAAATGTTCTTACCTGTAGCGATCCATGATGTTAAAGTGTAGACCTATGTAAACGTCACGACTGATCGCTGCAGTAGAACGATTCGCATTGGCTCGATGTGCGGAGGGGCGGGGATAATCATACACACTTCCGGAAGTGTGTATCAAAATGTAGTGGCGATGTCTCGCCGCTAGGGGAGCAAAGCATACACACATGATACACACAAATCTCAAAAATCGTGACATGTGGGACCCCCTCTGAAACTTAGCTGTAGCATTCTGGAGGCGCTCTTGAGTTGATTTAAATGAAAAAACTTGTGGGGTCCGATTTTTGGACCACACAAGTGAAGTGGTCCCCACGAGATTGGTGGGCTAACTCCTTTTTGGCCCCACAAGTTATGGCATGGGAGAGCACATACTGTGGTCTGCCAGTCAAGTAGTCTACAATCCAGGACACCAGGGGGGCATCCACCTGCATTGCTGTCAGCTTGTCACCCAGTAGAGCTGGACGGATGGTATTGAACGCACTGGAGAAGTCAAAAAACATGACCCTCACAGTGCTTGCCAGGTTATCCAAATGGGCGTAGACACGGTTGAACAGGTAGATGATGGCGTCCTCAACTCCAGGTCGGGGCTAATAGGCAAACTGGAGGGGGTCCAAAAGTGGCTTGACCATGGGCCGGAGCTGCTCCAAGATGAGTCTTTCCAGGGTCTTCATGATGTGGGAGGTCAATGCCACAGGTCTGTAGTCCTTGGAGCCACTGGGACGCGATGTCTTTGGCACAGGAACGAGGCAGGATGTCTTCCACAGCAAGGGGACCCTCTGGAGACTCAGGCTCATGTTGAAGACATGCTGAAGTACTCCACATAGCTGGTGGGCACAGCCAGTAGTGTCAAATCTGTTAAAAAACAGATTCAGTTCATTGGCCCTGTCCACGCTGCCTTCAACTCCTCTGTGGTTGTTGGTCCTGAAGCCAGTGGTGGTCCTCATTCCACTCCAGACCTGTGGGGTGGATGGGCAGAGCCAGTAGTGTCAAATCTGTTAAAAAACAGATTCAGTTCATTGGCCCTGTCCACGCTGCCTTCAACTCCTCTGTGGTTGTTGGTCCTGAAGCCAGTGGTGGTCCTCATTCCACTCCAGACCTCTCTCATGTTGTTCTGCTGGAGCTTCCTCTCCAGCTTCCTCCTGTACCTCTCCTTAGCCTCCCTGATCTTCATCTTCAGCTCCCCCTGTATTGTTCTCACCTCCTCCCTGTTACCAGCTCTGAAGGCCCTCTTCTTTGCATTGAGGGTGGCTTTGATGTCCTTTGTTACCCACGGTTTGTTATTTGCGTAACAATGGACAGTCCTGGCTGGGACAGTGGAGTCCACACAGAAGCTGATGTAGTCCGTGATGCATTCTGTGAGCCCGTCGATGTCCTCCCCATGTGGCTCACAGAGAGACACCAGTCAATCAATAAATTAATATGTTTTCCATGGGGGCATGCAAGAAAAGGTTGTTTTTTTTCACAAACTCAAGGTAACATGATTTGAGTAATTGATTTACAAATGGTATTTTTTTTCTGGTGAAATATTACTTTAAGCTCACACTTGTGAGCTTAAAGTAATACTTTGTTTCTTTTTGGGTATTGGCATACCCAAAAAGAAACAAAAGAAGTACATACTTTGCTAGCGCACTTGTGTGTTTGTGCGTGCATATATACACACACAGTTATGTACAGCTGGATCCAGCTATGAGCAAAAGAGACAGGTTGCTAACTGCTATGTTACAAGCCACATAATCAGAAACATGAATGAAGTATTGAGATGAGATAAAACAGTCAGGTGTAAGTACTGAACTGTGTCGCTGTGAACTGACTAGGTAATCATTATGTTGTTGATCAAAATGCAGTATACCCATCTATCAGCTAAAAGGCCATTGAAATATATAGGAACGAAACACCAAGGATGGAGGGTGCCCACCTGATGACCCCAATGAAGTATTTACCCCTCGCCCACTCAAGTTACCACGCAGGAAGCTAAGCTGATTATTCAAGGGATTGTAACATCTAGTCCTTACAAGCGCTACTAAATATGTATATAAATCCCATTACCACCACCCTCTTCCTCAAACTCAGGTCCTCTACCAGAGGCCTGGGAGTTTAAGGGTTCTGCACAGTATCTTAGCTGTTAGTAGGACTGCGCTCTTCTGGACAGAGACCTCAGCAGTTTGTAGATCACAGCCCCCAGGCCTTCTTCTGTTGTTTGTCAATCAACATGATGTACAGTTTGTCAGTCTGGATCTGGAAGTCCCACACCTTAAGAGGTGCCTTCCATTCCGACCTTGGGACCTCCAGCCCATACTCAGTGCAAAAGTTCCTGTACACTATGCCAGCCACTTGGTTATGGCATCCCATGTACGCATCTTTGCATAGCCTGCACCTGGGGTACTGTCTCTCTGTCTCTGTCTCTGTCTCTGTCTCTCTCTCTCTCTCTCTCTCTCTCTCTCTCTCTCTCTCACTATATATGCACACACACACACACACACACACACACACACACACACACACACACGCAAACCTGACCAACAGTGCACTATCGAGTTACATTTGCCAACAGTGGACTTCAGTTTCTGGGCATTTTAAAAATACAAAAATAGAATTGAACATTAACTTTAAAGCTCTTTTACCATAATATTACTGCAAATGTGCTTTTTAATTTTTTTTAAAGAAATTGCCAAGAGGGGATTTGTATCCTTCCATATGCTTCACTTTAACTGTCTGTGCTCAGTCTTTCACAGTGTTTGTTTATTGCAAAGATTTTCTTTGTTTCTTTCAAAAACAGATTTCACTTTAATGTTATCAATATTTACATATTTCTCTGTGATACACATATTAAAACAATTATGAAGACATTTTTTAATTTCAATTTCTAAACGTTTCTTGGGGGAATTCATATTCTTCTGTATGGTTGGTCATTTTTTCTGACCTGTGTGTGATGGTGATGTATGCATTATAGAGAGGGCTCCCTTCCTCCTATGGTTTATATCTTATTTGTATATCCTTTTAATAATGTAAGTGGAGAAAAAAACATTTGTCAATCTAAGACAGATTTTGAAGCATGCATCTACTACACCTTGCTGTGGCTGTTCAGGCATCTTCAGGGCATTCATTTCAGACTCATTCATGGGGTCAGATGAAATTCTAAAAATTCTAAAATTCTTTTTTTTTTTTTTTTTAAAGGATAATGTGCTGATTTGCTCTTGTGTTCTTACTCATGAATAATTACGTGTAAATGTTGGCTTCTGTCAGTTTTGACAGTACAAGAGGGGACCCTCTAGTACAATCTGTAGTGAGTACACAATGAATTTTCTTGAAAATACACATTATGTAGAAATCTTGTATTGCATGAATCTATCTTGAAGATAAAAACTAATCTATTTGGATATGAATCACAGATCCCATATTGTAGTCAAAAATGTGATATTTACACTAACTGCTAATGCCTCTCTCAGATCCATCATAAAAAGACCTCATAGGGTGCTGAAATATTCAGTGTCTTGATGGAGTTAACCTTAATCCTCTCTCAGAATCAAAACAACAGGATGCAGACCTTTAAAGACTTCAGGTATGGAATCTTGTTTTGAAGTTTGACTCTATAACAAAAAAGATAGACTTTATATATTGACTCAAGTCCCCTTTTTGCTTGTACAAAATGACACAGGTCCCCACTTGAATATGATGCAGTGACATACACACTCCTTCATGGATGTGAATAAAGTGTCTGGCTCCTGTGAACAATATTGAAGTTAAAATGAATGATTTAAGATGTAAGATTTGCAGGAAATGTCACCCAAGCCTGCATGACCATGCAAGTTCAAGTAGACCACAGACATTACACCAAATAACAACCTGGAAAACTTAGGTCAGAGGTTATCTCCCACCTGATTCCATTCTGCTCTTGGAATTAAAATGTATTTTTTCCTCAGTTTTCCTTGTTAGTACAGTGAATAGTATCTATTTTCTTTTAAAAATCATCATTAATAATATTTTTCTTTATTATTAAAATTATCATACTTTTGCCATTCCGGCATGCCGCAATTCTTACTTGTAGCCTACTCTAAAACCAAAGAACACAAACACAGATACAGAGAAGACATACATATAAGTTGTATATATTTTAGGTCTTTTAGTAACTACTGTGCTTTGGGTGTAAAAACCCCAAATCTTGTCTCATAACTAAACCAAAAAAGCCAGGTTTTTCTCGCGTACAATTTTTTTCTTTTGCTGAGCTCATACTTTTGTGATTTGCATGTGCTGCAATTCATCAGAAAGTTCATTTTCGGAGTCGTGTGTTTGTATTAAGCATTTATTTACAATTTATAACATTAAAAATATAAATATATAATATATGAATATATAACATAATACATTCATCATTAATAATTATAAGGCACACAAAAAGGTTTCTCTTCCAACTCCCCAGACCTTCTCCAGAAGTTTCCTCATTAGCATAGTGAACAGCATCTCTTTTCTCGTGTATAATTTCTTCTTTTTCTTGTTGAAATATTTGAATAACCTGGAAAACCACATCCAGTGGTTCCCCTGATCTCCTGTTCTTAATGGAGCATGGGCTCATGTAGCAAGCCTTTCCGAACTGGCCATGCAGGCCATCATCTTGGGGGTCTGATTCTTGTGCTTTGAGTCTAAAAACTAAAGAATTTTTTTTTTTTTCCTGAGTTCATTCTTTTGTGATTTTGTGTGCTGCAATTCATCAAAAGGTTAATTTTTTGAGTCACACTATGGAATTTGGATTTTTGTAAAGTATATTACATATTCATGTTAAATTCATTAAATATTTACAAAAAATAATATACACTTAAAATGTACAACATAATAAATTAATCATGAATAATTAGAAAACAATTTTTACAGTACAGAGCAATTTTTTGAGAACAAAAACAGCCATGAAAAAACAACAATAGAAACCAAAAAAGAGAGGTTAAATGAATTTTAAAATATAACTGAACTGAATTAATTGAAAGTTGATTTTGATGAACATGGCTTTTGAAGGCAGTAAAGCATTTGGCTCTCAGTGACTCAATATATCTGACTAATTAACCCTTCCTGCAGAAGCAAATGGACAGGTGGAGCAGAGAGTGACAGAGGCAGACTTCATATAAACTCTTACCCAGCCTACCAGCTCTCGAGAGCCTGCAATCTGTTACACAGACCTGGTTCTCTCTCTGCTCTGTAGGGGCTACTGCTTCTTTCTCATGTCAAATAGAGAATGATCTGCAAATATGAAAACATAATAATGATATATACGTAGCATAAAAATCACTAAATGCATTTATGGAAGCATGTAAGCTTCAAAAACTAGTTTGAGTACTGATTTTGCAAACTTCTACCTTTATGGATATTTTACAACTACAAGGAGTTTTCAGTTGCTTATGAAACAGTCTCAGTGTGTTTCTCCAGAATCATGCCTGACAAAGAAAACTCAGGAAAGACTATATTGTGGATTTGTGCCATTAAACATACCATGTTGCCTCTGGAGAGCAAACAGTGGCAGCTGTCAAAGTACACACGCATTTGCAGCAAACACGTCATCAAGGTTTTCATTAGATTATGTCACACGTTATCATGTTAACCTAACAAAATGATACTGCCTTGTCATTACTGTCCTACAACACTGACTACAGTGTCTCAGCTGGGAGATGCGTGTGAGCGACAAATTCCTTATGTTACATACACTGCGTATGTTCACTATGTCCATTTAACAACATAAACTCACAAAGTGTAAAGAAATTAAATATTCTCACACCTATTCTCCTTTTAAAACAGAGAAATACTACCACACACCATCTGGATTTAAGTCTCTCTCTTTTACCGAACTAAGACGAACTTAATTGGCTCGTTAACTTCTTGAAAAACACATGTCATTCAGACTCGACAGAAAAACACGTACAACTCACCTAAACCATCTTTGTTAGTCTGTTCACTGTCCCAACAACCAACAACTCTGGTTTGGTCGAAATAAGTCCTTAATTCACTGAATCAAAGAGTTTAAAGAGTGTGACTCTGCAGGCCCTTTTCCTCTCACTCCTCACCAAGTTTAGCGCACTTATGGTCAAAAATGTCTTGATGGAGTTGGCCTAAAACAAAAAAGAAAGATTGTATAGATTAACTGAAGTCCCCTCTTTGCTTTAATAAAACGACACAGGTCCTCTGTTGAATACTGAGGGACGATACTCACACTCTTTCATGGATGACTTGAGAATTGAGAATAAATAATGTTTTAGCTAAAAATCAGAAAAGATTGATTGTACCAATTTTGCAAATGTCTCATACTCCTATAGAGGGCTTCCTTCATCCTGTGGCTTATATCTTATTTGTATGTGCTTTTAATGACCTGATTGGACTCGGGGGGAAAATATCTTTGTCAGTCTAAGACAGGTGTTGAAACGTGTTAACTACACTTTGTTTTGGCATCTTCAGGTCATTCATTTTAAACTCATTCATGCCGTCAGATAAAAGAAGCTTGATCATTCTTTTTTAAGAATAATTTGCTGTGCTTATTTGCTCCTCTGTTCTTTCTCACGCATAACTGCATGTAAATGTTGGCTTCTGTCAGTTTTAACAGTTCAAGAGGGGACCCTCTAGTACAATCTAAACTGTGTATACAATAATTTTCTGGACAATGCACATTATGTAGAAAAACTTGCAATGCTCGAATACGTCTTGCAGATAAAACTAATCTATTTTGATATGGCACACAGATCCCATATATGTAGTCAAAAATATGACATTTACATTTTAAATTGAAGAGGCACAGGCCACCTAATGGTGGTGTCACCTGTTATAGCCTATCTCAGGTCCACCATAACAAAAACCTTTAAAGGGTGCTTCTCAGTGTCTTTGTTGCAATGCTGTGTCATTGGTCAGATGTCAGATATGATCTATCTTGTTAGTTTGCTGGTAAATTTGAATATGTTACAGATTGCAGCCATCAAGAAAAAAACAACATACACATTATATTGTAAACTTAAATTTATTTCAAGTGTTTTTTGTTCAAAATGTCCTTGTTCATTTCTTTGCAAATATATTTACAGAAGAGAAAAATTATTATAGTCGATACAGTCAACCTTTGCTGCTACTACTGACAAAAATAATGTAATGTGGGAGGTGGGTTGCTTTAGAGCACAGTTTTCTGGCACCAAAAAATTTGGTCCTAAAATGAAATCAACCTTCCAGGTCTTGCAGAGCCTGACCAATAGCACTTAAAAACAGGCAATATCCCTGAGAACTTAAATGAACATTGTCATTTAAAAACAATTCAGGCTTATCATGTACAATGTGAGGGTGGTGCACAGTCCTCCCATTAACAGCCAGAACAAAGCTTGCCATCACATGGTTCACAAACTTCCGGGCTTTATCCACTTTCTCTGGGGGGGCATGCCTCCAGTGGCACCTCTGATTGATGGCTGAAAACAGGATTCTCATCTGGGGAAACTGTTTGTAGAGTGTAAGCAAGTCCTTTTTCATCACTTTCAGAAGCTCTGTGCTTTTCACACGTCCCAGGTCATTGCCCCCACAATGAATGACCAGTACGTCTAGAGCAGTTCTTCCTTTCATGCACTGCTTGAACCAGGGAAGTAGTCCATCCCAACAGAGGCCTCCCCTGCCAAACCACTGGATGTGGGCAGACACACCGAGATTTGTCCCCATGGTCTCCTTTGCCTGCCTTTGGCCACGTCGGACATAGCTGTCACCCACAATCCAGATTGTGCGTAATCCTGATAGAAAAGACAATACAACATACATGATTAGAAACAAGATCAATGACATTGCAGTTTCAGTTTTATTTCTTAACTTACAAGATCTGTGCTACACTGTTTTGGTGACTGAGTTATAATTCAGAAATTGCATCACAATTAACATTTATCTTTATGTTAACAACGTGTCAGGTCCATCACATACTTTTACTTACTTTTACATACTTATATTTAAAACTGGTTCAAAAATGGCAATAAATGATATTTTGGAATTGTAACAATTTGTAAACTAGCTACTACTATGTTAATAAAACTTAGTTCCGTTTTGAAATGATGTACTGAAGATATTCAAAAAATACTGTGCAGTAACATACCTTTCTCTTGGAATGTGAATCTCCTGCCTGATTGTTGTTCTTGTTGTTTGTGATGAACATGAAGTACTGACTTGAGTTTTCTGGGGAAAAAGGAAAGTGGTGAGAAATCGAAACCTGATGAAAAAAAACAAAACATTTTCATAGCAGCACTTGTAGAATAACTGTTGACTGGAAGTTATATGATATCTAAGACTGCCAATATTATACATGCTAGAGTGTTCTGTAAAAAACAAAAACAAACATTTTTAAGAAGAGGAGAAGCAATTAACATGTGTAACTTACCTCATCTTGAAGACTTGATTTTCTGATGCAAAAATGGCAAAATGCAACACCTGAAGACTGAAGTCTCTTATGAAGTTTCTGTGAGGAGCCCAGAGTATATATACAGTCCTGACCAGCTATTTAAACAGTGATTGGTCCTTTCCCCCAGGGAAAGTGGTCCTTTGGATAAAGGACCAATTGCTAACTCCTGTTGGCATAATAATGCAAATGTTCTCAAAAAGCTACATTCACAATCGGGGTAAATGGGTTGGTTTTATGTGGGATGATTCTGGTGAGGACTACTGTGAAGTGTCATGTAAATTGGATGAGGATAAATTTGTAGTAGTGAGAATAGTTATCCACACTTGTCTGTATACACGATAAATATGTTATTCATAAGCCTCTCTCTGAACCAGCTTGCTGAGATTTGTGTCAAACACAGGATGTAGACCAGTAAATAAGAAATTAGAAAGAGATCAGCTTGAAGCCCCCGCAACATTGTAATACCTCTTGTGCTGTAATGTACTCGTAATGATAAACATTATTGGGCTTCCATGAATTTTGGTGTACACACTTCATCATTCTTGTTATTCAGACACAAATGTACAGGTGACTTCATCTGTTTCAGACACGAATAAGGTGTAAGCTAATGTTTCAACTTGCACCAATCTCTCCAGAGCTAGCTGAATCCTAACGCACAGGTCAGCTCTTAGTTCTCTTCTTTTGTTTGTATTCATTTTGAACAGGAGTGTGTTATTCATCATACACAAATCTATACCAATGGCAGCTTATCATGATCAATATTCAAGAAGGAACGCTGATTAAAAAACAAAAAACATTTTCATACTTTGTGATGGTATGGCACTGTAAAATTAAACTGAGATTTAACACAAAACAGCAGACACACGAGCAACGATGCATTTAGTGGCAAAAGCAAATCACCTACAAGGTTATAAACAATGAAAAGTCATACAGACAATGTGTGGTTGTGATCCAAAGGACTGGAATGATAATGAATGATTTAAGCACAACTCATGATCCTTGCTAATGAGACACCAATGTGTTTTCAGACACAAATGTGAATGAGATCTTGTAGCAACAACTTGCAATAATCCCCGTCATTTATGTGAATGGTGCATCAGAACACGCCAGACATGGTGCTTAAAGCTATTGTTGTAGAATGGGCAGTTTTTGTTGTAGAATGAGCAGTTTGCTATGAATGGTCAGCCATGGAAAGTCTGTCTTTGCATATGATAATTACTGTTTTCTGCACTTCAACATCCTGTTTTCATCTGCTTCTTTAACTTGAATGGTGAATCAGTGCAGGCTGATTAGTTGTAGACAGTACAGATGGACTGGGGGGATGTAAACTCTGTGACACTGGATCTCTGACAATCAGTATCAGACCTGGATTGTCTGCGGTGTGGGCGTTGGTCTCCTGTTGTGAACGATGGTCGTTAGGGTCTTTTCACCTTGGGCTTCATGTTTATTAGCCTCTCATAGACAAGATGTTGTTTCTGATTCAGAGTGACTGAGACGTAGGCGATCAGGTGAATAAGGTGTCTTAGTTTAAGATATTGTCTAGGTACTGTGGAAATTTAAGTCTCCAAACTTTGAAGACTTGGTTGACTTTAAAATGGTACAAATCATGTATGGAGCAGAAAAGAAAAAAACACTAAAACAATCAAACAAACAAAAACCAATCACAGTTATTACATGGAAGCTTCAGGCCAAATCTAAAGTGTCTGTCCAAAAAATTTCATACACAGAAAATTTCTAGTGCATATCCATATTAAATTCATCATTATATATTTGATCCTCACCACTGAGATGAGTAAATATATATACTTAAAATTTAAAACACCATTGTCGTGAGGAACTGAAAACATGTAGAACATTCCATTTGTTTAAACAAAGGTTTAGAAATAACATGCTGCATAAATATGACAATACGTAGATGATCAGAGAGTAACATTGGCATAGTGAGGGAAAGGGTACAGGAACTGCCAGGATGTATAGTGTCTTTTGTTTGTCATAGTTTTCAGTCACGAGTCTCCATAGGCACGAAGCTCAAGCCAGTACAATTTCCTTATGTTTCAAGCCACAGATATTTGAAGAAGGGCTGTGGCATATCATACCGTCCATGATAACCCTGGTATCAATTTTTACTTCATAAAAAAGTGTCATCTTCCAATATCACTGATATAGCAATGTGTTCCATAGTGCGCACAGCAACAACACAAGTCCAAACATGTTTTAAGGCCAAAACGCTTTGAAGTATACCCACTGTTGAGCATCAAATGAGGACCAGAGCTGTTTTTCTGCACCCACATATGTGTTCATGGAGAGCTAAATGGAATTTTAAAAAAGGCATGGACGTTGGGACAAAAAATCCCTCACCTTACACTGCTGCCAGGATGAAAGCGTACAAAAGTACGGACAGTCATATGTATTTTCCTGGATGGATCAATTATGCTGCTGTTTGGGAGGCAAAGGACAAGAAATTCTTCAGTGTTAAAGCAAAGGGGAGTACTAATTATATTTTAGCTAACAAACCTGAAGCCCAAGGTGAAAAGACTCTAATGACCATTGTTCACAACAGGAGACCATCCTCCACACCGCAGACAATCCGGGTCTGATACTGATTGTCAGAGATTCAATGTCACAGAATAGCACCCACCAGTCCATTCACTCATCAGAGGCAGTTTTATGTTCACATTATCAACTGAAATTACAACATGTGTAACTTGAATGATCTGCAAAATGAAAACATAGTAATAATATATATTGACGTAGCATAAAAATCACTAAATGCATTTATGGGAGCATGTAAGATTCAAAAACTAGCTTGAGTACTGATTTTGCAAACTTCTACCTTTATGGATATTTTACAACTACAAGGAGTTTTCAATTGCTTATGGAACAGTCTCAATGTGTTTCTACAGAATCCTGCCTGACAAAGAAAACTCAGGAAAGACTAGATTGTGGATTTGTGCCATTAAACATACCATGTTGTCTCTGGAGGCCAAACAGTGGCAGCTGTCTCTAAAATTAACTATAATTCTTGGATTAATGTTAGATAGATAACATTAATTAATGAGCACTCCCCTTTGCTTTAACACTGAAGAATTTCTTGTCCTTTGCCTTCACAGGTGAAGACGACAGTGGTGTTTTAAATTTTAAGTATATATATTTACTCATCTCAGTGGTGAGGCTCAAATATATAATGATGAATTTAATATGAATATGCACTAGAAACTATTGTGTATGAAATTTTTTGGACAGACACTTCCATGTAATAACTGTGATTGGTTTTAGTTTGTTTGATTGTTTTAGTTTTTTTTCTTTTCTGCTCCATACATGATTTGTACCATTTTAAAGTCAACCAAGTCTTCAAAGTTTGGAGACTTAAATTTCCACAGTACCTAGACAATATCTTAAACTAAGACACCTTATTCACCTGATCGCCTACGTCTCAGTCACTCTGAATCAGAAACAATATCTTGTCTATGAGAGGCTAATAAACATGAAGCCCAAGGTGAAAAGACTCAAATGACCATTGTTCACAACAGGAGACCAACCCCCACACCGCAGACAATCCAGGTCTGATACTGATTGTCAGAGATCCAGTGTCACAGAGTTTACATCCCCCCAGTCCATCTGTACTGTCTACAACTAATCAGCCTGCACTGATTCACCATTCATGTTAAAGAAGCAGATGAAAACAGGATGTTGAAGTGCAGAAAACAGTGATTATCATATGCAAAGACAGACTTTCCATGGCTGACCATTCATAGCAAACTGCTCATTCTACAACAAAAACTGCCCATTCTACAACAATAGCTTTAAGCACCATGTCTGGCGTGTTCTGATGCACCATTCACATAAATGACGGGGATTATTGCAAGTTGTTGCTACAAGATCTCATTCACATTTGTGTCTGAAAACACATTGGTGTCTCATTAGCAAGGATCATGAGTTGTGCTTAAATCATTCATTATCATTCCAGTCCTTTGGATCACAACCACACATTGTCTGTGTGACTTTTCATTGTTTATAACCTTGTAGGTGATTTGCTTTTGCCACTAAATGCATTATTGCTCGTGTGTCTGCTGTTTTGTGTTAAATCTCAGTTTAATTTTACAGTGCCATACCATCACAAAGTATGAAAATGTTTTTTGTTTTTTAATCAGCGTTCCTTCTTGAATATTGATCATGATAAGCTGCCATTGGTATAGATTTGTGTATGATGAATAACACACTCCTGTTCAAAATGAATACAAACAAAAGAAGAGAACTAAGAGCTGACCTGTGCGTTAGGATTCAGCTAGCTCTGGAGAGATTTGTGCGAGTTGAAACATTAGCTTACACCTTATTCGTGTCTGAAACAGATGAAGTCACCTGTACATTTGTGTCTGAATAACAAGAATGATGAAGTGTGTACACCAAAATTCATGGAAGCCCAATAATGTTTATCATTACGAGTACATTACAGCACAAGAGGTATTACAATGTTGCGGGGGCTCCAAGCTGATCTCTTTCTAATTTCTTACTTACTGTTGGGCAGCATAATGTGAAAGGATATGTCGTGCGAGAATGTTGTCATTCGTCCAGATCATTGCAATCTCAGGAAAAGATTAAATCGAAAGCAACTGGACTTGTTTAAAAGTCTTATGAAGACGAGGCGAAACGTTTTCATAAGACTTTTAAACAAGTCCAGTTGCTTTGGATTTAATCTTTTTCTGAGGTAAGGATATGTAATTTTTCATTAATTGCCATTTGGCAATGGACGTCAATGAACTAAATTCTGCTGAGTATCAGTATCAAATTGATGCAGCATTGTTCATGCAAGCTCTCCAATGTGTTGTTCTGGTGCTACACCTTTTACATGCACCACATGCATTTGCATGCAATATATGCATATAATTGTGTGTGTGTAATAATAATAATAATAATAATAATAATAAAAAATCTAAATTTAGTTTGAGTATTTTTGCCCATGGCACAAATGGACATGGATAGAAGAACTCCTGTAGTACCAATACCTTACAGAGGAGAAATTTGTTTTGCAGTAGTTTGAAAATGGGCTTTTGGTGGTTAATCCATCCTCTAGATGATGTGTTTGAAATTCTGAATCATAATTTCTCATTACATGTTAAATAGTTGTTCCTGGGAAGAATTTCTACTTGCAGAAAATAGGATGTCTTTTAAAGGCTTTGTGATAAAATATTTATTTCTCTCTACAAAGACAGAGAGAAGGAAACACCTTTACAAAACTGATCAAACACTTGATACGTCTGTTTTTGTGTTAAATTTTTGTCATGTAAGAACCTTTTGATAATGTCTACATTTTGTGCATTTTCCTGTCCTGATGAATACTGAGTGTGAATCTTGCTCGATAGTAATCAACAGTGGACCTGTGTCATTTTGTTCAAGCAAAGAGGGGACTTCAGTCCATCTCTACAATCTATCTTTGCTGTTTTAAAGTCAAAGTTTAAAACAAGATTCTACACATGAAGCAAATGAAACAAATGACTCTGGAATTAATAAAATGTAATGTATTTTACTTTTACAGGTTGCAACAATGTTTTCCCATCCTTGATATTAGATACACTGTAAGATAAAAACAATATATCATGAGTAATTGCACTAAGTCACTGTCATTTCTATCATAAATGTTTCATTTCATCAGTGAGTGCAAACTAAGATTTTCAGGTTAAACAGGATGTAAGGATGTTGAAGTGCAGAAAACAGTGATTATCATATGCAAAGACAGACTTTCCATGGCAGACCATTCATAGCAAACTGCCTGTCAATAAACAGGTGAACATTTGCATTATTGTGCCTGCAATAGTTAGGAATTGATCACTTATCCTAAGAACCAATCATTGTCCAGGTAGTTGGTCAGGGATGTGTATATATATACTATATATATATACTATATACATATACTCTATATATATATACTCTGGGTTTCTCAATAAGATTACTACCAGTCTTTGGCGCCTTTTGGAAGTGTTGACCACTTTGCGATTTTTTGGATGAATTACTCTGCTCCTTTTTCATTTGCCTGCTTGTATCTTCTATCATCAATCTTCTATCTAAATTACTCTGCTCTTTCTACCACTCTTTTACCATTCATCTACTTATATCTTCTATCTCTCTATCTTCTCTCTCTCTCTCTATCGTCTATCTACTTTACCTACCAGTAGGTAGTATAACTACCTATCTAGGTATATAATTCACCTCTGTCTTTCTTTTTTGAGACATTTTTATCTACGTTTACGTTACACGAGAGGTAAGTTTCACTGTTTCCTTTTTATGGATCAGTAAAATCAGTCTTTTGGTAAAACTATGTTGTACAAGTATTGCTTCATATCATTTCACAAAGTCATTCAAGTTATACTTTTCATCATGTATTGCATTCAAATTCATCAATGAGGAGAAAGGTATGTTGTTAAATTCTCATTTCAATATTGTATGCTGGTAGAAAATTTCAAGAAACTTGAGTTTGTTTAGTTTTGTATGTATAATTATTATAGTGTATGCTAGCATAGTTTGGATTTTTGAAGTGGGATTTATATGGTACTAATCCACAGTCAGTACCTAAGCAATTATACTGCTGTGGACAGGGTCAGCAGCGACATTTATTTTATCCAACTTAAAAAAAACCAGTATCAGATAAATGTACATTGTAAATGTAAACGTATTTAAAATATTTTCACAGTTTTACCTTGCAGCCAGGTAGCCTTTTCTATAACCAATGTTATATTGCCCAAATACTGCTCTCTCTCACTCGACTTTTGGTGAAACCAGCAATTATACCTTGTAGAACACAGAAGTTGCTGGTCTACAGCTGTTATTGTGTGACTTCAGAGAAATCACACACAACACAACAAAACTAAGTGATAGAGGCAATGGTAGACCAAGAACTCCCATGTTCTGTGAGATAAAGTTCAGTTTTTGTCAAAGGACACTGGTGGCTTTGGAGAGAGTGATATTTGTCTTATATAACAGTG
Organism: Epinephelus fuscoguttatus; assembly: GCF_011397635.1. NCBI lineage: Eukaryota > Metazoa > Chordata > Actinopteri > Perciformes > Serranidae > Epinephelus > Epinephelus fuscoguttatus. The sequence goes on along the minus strand of NC_064759.1, from coordinate 46,344,422 downwards.
GTTTTCTGTTCAGAAAAGGCTCTCTGATGTCAAGGTAAAATGGTGAAAATATTCTAAATATAGCATATACTTGAACTGATGCTTTTTGCAAGTTGAAATATGTTGCTGCTGACCCTGTCCACATCAGCACATTGCTTAGCTTCCTACTGTGTTACTTTGCTGCTTCACCAAATTGGGGGGATGTAGACCTCCCATCAACTGATATGGATAAGTACCTCATACAACCACACTTCAAATAGATCAGATAATCTACCTATCCAGTTAAAGGCATAGTTTGACATTGCGTTAAATACATTTATTTGCTTTCCTGTCATGGGGTAGATGTAAATTTAATTGCCATTCATACTTGTATGCTAAAGACAAAGCCAGCGGGCTGACAAAGTAACAAAGTGAACCTATATTGGGTGGCTGCTGTGTCTAATTTAAAACTTGAACATGGATATAAGAATGACATTGATCTTCTCATATGGCTCTCAGTAAGAGAGTCATGTTAAGCAGGGAACATTTTAAATGATTTAAATGTTTTCACAATAAGTTTCATAATCTGTATTTATTCATAATCAATCTGTTCATCAGGTTATGGGGTATTTGCCAACAAAAACATTGAGCCAGGAGAATTCTTGCTCAAGTATGTTGGCAGACACATCACTGGCCCGGAAGGAGAGGACCTGTTCAAAGAGTACATGGATGTAGATGCAGCATTTTTGTATTTCTACTCCTTTCAGGGGCAGACTTTCTGGTAAGAACAATTGATTGAATCTTGCAGATATTTCAATCACATTTAATAATATTTCTAATCTGTAACAAATCTGTTTCTCTATGCAGTGTTGATGGCAGTAAGACTACAGAAAGACTTGGAAGATTCATAAATGACGATCACATCAACCCAAACAGCAAAATTAAAATAGTAAGTAACACAGTCAAAAGTCACCTGTCTTCCATTTTAACTTTACCATATTGTCATTAACACAAAACAACTGATTGTAATGATGATTTTTTTTGTGTTTGTGCTTCTGTGATCCACAGATACTGGACGAACAGAAAATGCTGCATCTGTGTGCGTTTGCAATCACAAAAATAAATGCAGGAGAAGAAATTGTGTATGACTACGGAGACCCTAACTGTCCATGGCGACATGTATGTTTATGTTTATATTAATATTTATATTTACAAAGTTTGTTATATGTCACTTATCTCAGAGCTTGTATCATTTAACTAAGTGGTGAGGACCTCTCTGATCTTGTCAATATTGTAAACCTTGCAAACTAGCATAAATTGCTTGTTATATTGTATTGTGTATTGTTGAAACTCAAAATATTAAATAAACCTTAAATGGAGCATGTATGCAACAAAAAATAAGGGTGTGGAGGAACGTAGACATAGGGTGTTGGTGAGTTAACTTTTGTAAGACATGGTAGTTATATACCCCTAACATGAGTAATCTTAACAATTAGGGTTGCTGTAGTAAGAGCTAATATATTACGTGTCAAGAATCTTAATTTCCAAATAGTTATGAAGAACTTTGAAGTAATTAATTTCATGCTGTAATGTCATTTGTTGTAGAAAGCCATTGCTTCCTCCTGTGATGAGCACATGGAAAAGAGGGTAAAGATATCATAATATTTTCCAGTTATGATTTGCATACATTATATCATATTTTGTACCATTAGTGTGTATTTGCATAATCTTACTGGTTTATATGAATTTTGCAGGAATCTCGATGGAAGAAGTCATTTGAAAATCTTGACTCCAAGCCTGGCATGATGAAAATTGATGGCCTCACTTTTAACACAACAATGAAGATTGCAAATGGATGCAATGCTGCAGAGATTTTAGCGGGACTCTATCAGAACCGTCTTGTGGCAGTGAAACGAGTTGCCAAACATATTTCCAAACACGAACTAGAAATGGCTTATTTTCTGTGTTCAGGAAATTTACAAGGGCAACATCTTTTGCAACCCATTGCAGTGTTGGAAGACACTTAGTTGGCTTATTTTGTCTCCCCTCTCTGTGAATACAGTCTGCTTGAACTGATTGAAAACAAGGATTTCCCAGAGAGACAAAGCCTGACTGAGAATCAAAGACTGAAGATCTGCCAGGAGTTATTGCTGGGACTTCAGGAACTCCACTCACATGGCATTCTGCACAGAGATCTGAAGCCTGAAAATATTTTGTTTGGTAAGAGAAATTTAATGGATGAAGCATCCTGTTATATGCATTTTGATACATGCATTTTGTTATGGTTTTTTTTTTGTTTTGAATGTTATAATTTGTCTATAATTAAGGAGCATTTTTGCTTTTTTGCAGATATCAACAACACTGCCAGTGAAAGTGATGAAGCTAGGACCCAGGGCATGTCGACCTCAATGGGGAATGGAGAAACGCCAGAACAGCAGGATTTTATACCAGTGGAAACCAATAGCAACCCTGAAAACCCTGAAAATAACGTGGGTATTTAATACCTCTCAAGTAGAGTTGGGTAATATAAAGTAGATTCTTTGTGATATTGTTCATACAGAGATATACATCTCTTTAATATCTGTAGTAGTATGAGATCCTTATGGGCATATGCTGTAAATGAATGAGCAGGACTGCACTATGGCTGTATGGGATTGCCAGGATTTGTGTACCTGTGTAATTTGAGGTGAATTATTTTCTACAGTAGCCAAAAAATTATGGTCTCATCTGGATATTTTGTCTTAGCTGTGTTTTTTAAAATTGATTTTCCCGAAACAGAAATCCATGCATCCATATTGCACATCCCTATTTTCAACCAATGTGTAATATGTAAAACCTGCATATTTTCACCTAATTGGCCAAAGATTAGATGGACAATACTTGTAAAACAGAATGAGGCATGAGATGAACAGCAATAATAATAAAAATGAACACGTCAAAATAGCAGCGCACCACAAATAAGCCACTTGATATGTGAATTAATGCACTATTTTTTGTTATTATTTTGTTGCAGGATAGAGCCCATACAGAAAATTTCTCTCTCCAACCACCAGAGGAGATGGACTCTGCAGAGAGTTTAGTCTAGAAATTACTGGCCGTGACTTGATGGATTCATCTGTGTCAACTGAAGAGGAATTATCTGAGTGTGAAATGGTAAGTAGGGGTGTATCTACATACACATAGATGGTGAGAAATACACATGATAACTTTGTATGAAAAATGTATGTATGTACAGCTATGAATTGCTCTATTATTTCTGAATTAATAAATAAATTGTGTTTCTTTATTTCAGACCACTGAACAAGGGGTTTCTCTTTCCCTGGAAATGTCAGATGAAGAAGAGGACGAACAACAACAAACAGTAGAAGAAGAAATCGGAGAAAAATCACCTTCAAAAATCAGAAAAGCAATGGATCGCAACGCCCATGGTGATAACTATCAGCAACATAATATTGAGGTGAAAATACGGAAGAAGAAAACACGGAGAATCAGCGGATCTACGATAAGAAGAACTATTGCCTGTACTGTGACAGGCCTTACGCTAAAATTACAAGGCACCTGAAGCAGAGGCATTCTGATAAAGCTGAAGTAGCCAAGGCACTTGCACATCGTCAAGAATCAACCAGCAATCTTCTTTTAAGTAAAATAAGAAACATGGGTGATTACCACCACAATTGCGCAGTCCTGTCCTCAGGCAAAGGACAAATAATTCCCAAAAGACAAGCAATCTACCCATCAGCAGCATCTGACTACCTGCCTTGCAAGTTTTGTTTTGCAATGTATGTCAGAACAGATCTCTGGAGACATCACAAACGTTGCAAACTGCAAGTGAAGGAGGGTGGGCCAAAGAAAAGAGGAGTTCAAGTAGCATCTGCCATGATGTTGCCCTTGGACGCCACTGTTTCCAGGGAATTAAAAAGAATTCTTGCAACCATGTCATATGATCCAGTGAGTGTACTTGTGAAGAGTGACACACTGATCATTTCATTGGGAGAAAGGATGTTTCTTAATGGTGGAGAAGTGCAAAGACATCAAGCGGACATCAAAAACAAGATGCAAGAACTTGCAAGACTTGTTCTACAGGCAAGAAAAACTGACAAGGACATTGTCTTTTTGAAAGATTTGATCACTCCAGAAAAGTTCAACACAGTACTCGAGGCTGTAAAGCAGATGAATGGGTTTGATGAGACAACGAACAGATATTCGGTTCCTTCAACAGCACTCAAACTGCGCAGCTCCCTTACGTATGTGGTAGAAATTTTGGAGGGAGAAGCTGTACGTCAACAGGATGTTGCCATAATGAGAAGAGCAGAGCAATTCCAGAAATTAGTGGACCTGGACTGGATGATGCATGTATCATCTAATGCACTGAAGACCCTCTACCAAAAAAAATGGAACAGTCCCCAAATGCTGCCCCTCTCCAAAGACATAAAAAAAACTCCGGGATCATCTGAAACATCTTGAGGACACCAACAAAAAAGCTCTTATTGACAGTCCATCAAAAAGGCCATGGAGTGACCAGTTGGCAACTTTCATGGGAAATGATATTGAGGTCCACAGGGAGTATTACAGACTTCCTGAAGAAACACTTCAAATGGCAAAAATAAGCAGGCTTCTTTATGCCCTGCAAGATGGAATGGGCAAATTCAAAGGCAGCTCCTTGGAAGACATAACACCAAACATCAACTGTAAGTAAAGAATTTCAAGTATTTCTGCTGCTGATATTAATTGAAGACTGTATACTTAGTGAAAAAAATACTACAAGTGCTGAAGTATTTATTTATTTGTTTAACATTTTGTTGCAGTTGAAGGGGAGTTAAGCGACTTGGATGCAGAGGATGCCCATTCTGAGAGGACTGCTACCACAAGCCAGGAAGGTAAGATTTTCCACTGCATGTAAAATATTAATGGTAAAGAAATTATTCCAATAAATGCAATGTGACTTTGAATTATTCAATCATTCAATCAATCATTTCTTAAATATTCTTAAATTTCTTTAATCACACATGTTATTGCTACCCATGTGGTTTCAGGAAACTCGGATGATGGACATACTGAAGAAAGGCCTACTACCTCAAGGAAGGCAATTGATGACATGGCCAAAAGGTCATCATTGCCATCAAATCAAAAAGGTATGTAATTCTATTGACTCTGGTGAAAGAATATTGTTTACATGGAACACCTTGACATTTGTTGACAAGACTATGGTGGCATTGTCATTCATCCATTTGTTCACTTACTTACTTTCCTCCAAATCCAGAAGGCCCTGGTCACAGACAGTAAAGGACATCATTGAGAACCATTTCAAGGATTTCCTGAAGGAAATGAAGATCTCTGGAAAACTGGACTGTCAAAGATGCTTGACTGAAAATCAGACTCTAAGGGATAATGGAAGAGACTGGAAAGCAGTGAAATACTTTGTGCACAACAGAATTACAAGTAAGAAGAAAAACTGGAGCCATAAGTATGGAATCTAAAAATACTGGGAGCCAGAATCCTGAGAGCTTGCATTATGTTCGTTATTATCAGTGTTTTGTGCCTGAATACTGAGAGCTCGCATTATGGTGTATCAGTGTTTTGTGCCTGAATACTGAGAACTTGCATTCTGCTGTATCAGTGTTTTGTGCCTGAATACTGAGAGCTTGCATTCTGGTGTATCAGTGTTATGTGCATGAGTACTGAGAGCTCGCATTATGGAGCATCACTTCTAAATGTCACAACACTGGTAGTCCATGTAAACGGAGCATCAGTGTAAGGGTCCAAACATTGGTAGTCCATGTAAACAGAGCATCAGTGTAAGGGTCTTAACATTGGTAGTCCATGTAAACAGAGCATCAGTGTAAGGGCTCGCATTCTGGTGTATCAGCGTTTTGTGCGTGAATACTGAGAGCTCGCATTCTGGTATGTCAGTGTTATGTGCATGAGTACTGAGAGCTCACATTATGGAGCATCACTTCTAAATGTCACAACACTGGTAGTCCATGTAAACGGAGCATAAGTGTAAGGGTCCAAACATTGGACCACTCTTTTAGTGAGCTTATGAGCTTTTTCATGTGATAAGCTGTCTTTATGGTTTGTCATGTGGAAAGCCATTTCTGTCATTAGGAGTGCAGCAAAAGCAAGTGAGAAACTCTTGGTTTAGGAGAGCACATGTAAATTTTTGCAAAATAAATAATAAAAAAAAATTGTAAAAAAAGAAAATGCGAAAAGTAGGTAGAGGAAGGTTTTCCTTTTTGACTGAAAAGTTTTATAGGTCCACTCTGATGTCCACTTAAAGTCTGACAAAAGTTATACTAGTTTTCTTTATTCTGTTTATTATTCTGCTGCTCTCTGGATGGCCCTTCAGTTTAATATAGTCCAATGCTTGAAATTAGCTAGTAAAGGATATTCACCAAAGTTGGGCCTTCATGATTTGCTACAAAAATAAAACATATCATGGTTCAAGAGGGTATTATGTTGAGAACTGTATTTATTTCTCATAAGTATTGTTAATTTGACTTGACTTTTTAATTCATCCATGCTGGAGTGTGATTATCGCTCTATGCTATCCAAGAGGGAACTTGTGTCATTCTGTGCCAGCAAACAGTGGACTTGTTGTGGACCTGTTGTTTCATAAAGTATAATCCTATATGTACAAAACAAAGTGTATTCTTATAAATACTGCTTTTTTTTAAAAAAAAAACTTTCCTTTCTTTTGATTTTTTAGTATTTATTCTGTTATCCTATAGTTGTAGGTCAGCACAAAGTCACTTTCAAAAATTGAGTTGATTGACATCCAGTGCTTGGGAAAACTAGGAAGAGGAGGGCTTTCCTTTTTGACTAACAAGTTTTAAATGTCCACTCTGATGTCCACTAAAAGTCTGATAAAATGTCTGAAGCCTGGCTATTTTATTTCTGTCATTATTTTGGTTGTTTTTTCCTTTGTTTTTAAAGTAAAATTGTTAATTATTCTGCTGTCCTCTGGATGCCCCTTTATTTTAATATCGTCTAAAGCTTGAAAGTAGTTAGTAAACAAATTCACCAAAGTTGGGCCTTCATGATTTGTTACAAAATTAAAACATATCATGTTTCAAGAGGCTATTATGTAGAGATTTTTATTTCTTTCTCATAAGTATTGCTAATTTGACTAATTTCATAAATTCATCCATGCTGGAGTGTGATTATCACTCTATGCTATCCAAGAGGGAACTTGGGTCATTCTTTGCCAGCAAATAGTGGACTTGTGTTGTTTCATAAAATATAATCCTACATGTGTAGACACAAAATTACATTACGTTTTTTAGTTTTTAGTTTTCTACCACTGAATAGTTAGTAATTATTGAAAATAATGTAAAGTGGTGTACAAGTGTATTGAAAAAATTGTTGACATTGAGTGCCTGTGAAAACGAGGTCAGGTGAGTATTTTTGGACTAAAATTCACAGGTCTAGTCAAAGTGTGATGTCAAATTAGTTTTTAGTTATTAATTAAAAGTGAAAGGAAAGGATTACTGCTGGCCATTTTATACATAATTGTTTTTTGTTGTTTTTTTGTTTTTTTTTTGTTTTTCTATTTTTCATCCTTTTTAGATTCATAAATATTGTGCTGCCTTTTGGGTAGCCCTTTATTTTAATAGTGTTGAGCATAAAACTTCCACCAAAGCTTTGCCTTTATATTTTGCTACAAAAACATAATGTAAAAAAACATGTTTCAGGGGACTAGTTGCTTCACCAAGTTGCCAGTTTAATAGCCCATTTACATACTAATAGACTTTCTGTGGCTGCAAGCCATTCACACTATGGGGAGTGTTAAAAAGCGACATGTGTGACTGAAGCGTTAAAATCCCGGCTCCAGCCAGCAGAGGCACTGCTGAGTATGCACTTAAACACTCATACACCTTCAGGTCCCCTCTTGGCAAAAGTTAAAAAAAAAAATTCACCAGAGGGGTTTAGACATGATTTTATCATGATTTAAAGCATGACCAAGAGGGGACTTAAAAATTGTCCCCTGTTGTCCGTCAAGTCCACTGTTTGTGAGTGTGTAACGACGTGGAAGTCCACTGTTATATATGTATGCAAGAGCACACACACACACACACACACACACACACACACACACACACACACACACACACACACACAGGCTGTCTGGCTGTCTGCACTTGCTTAGTACAGGCTCTATGCTAAGATAAGCTAAGCAGTTCTAAACTCAACACAGTGACGTGACGTTGCTATCCATCTTATCATTAAGCAAAAAAGCATTATTTCCCAAAAATGTTGAACTGTGTCTCTAAGTTCTCACTTTTCTCCTTTTCTAAATCTCTGCTCTACAGTTGCTTTTGGTAAGAAATCCATACAAACAAAAGGCAAAGATCCATTCCAGAGGGCGTCCCACCATCCAAAAACAACCCAAACAGAGCTTGTGATGTGCAAAACCATGGGACAACCAGCTCCATCGCCCTTTATTTTCCAAATATACTCTTGGAAGTTGGCAGGAGCATCTCCCAGCTCAGAACACACTGCCTTTTTCTTCCCTGTGTAATGGAAACCAATGTGAAGTTTGGCCCATTACAGAAGCACTGTGTTATGGTTAAATCAGAGGCCTGGGGAGAGCAGGTGCTTCCCCAACACCCTTGGGAGCCCCTGAGTACTAGTCTTGGAACAGTTTTCTCTACCCTGCATTTGACTTCAACCACTATGAGCTAATGGGCCAAACCTTCCCTGGATCAGTGCTATGAGGTGAAACCCACCCCCACGCCTTCATGCAGCAGCACTGGGACAACTGCCACAGAGGCAGCAGTGTTCATGGGAGGAGACATGTGGAGGGGACGAGGCATGAGGGTTACTGAGATTGAGAAGCTTTGAGAGCATGGGAGGGACTACTCATGACTAAAACAAGGCTATAAACAGGATGATTTATTTCTTAATCATTCTTTTGGGACAGATCGAGCAGTTTAATTGGGTCAGTTTTGTAAAGTTAAATCACACTGTATCATATGCTGTCCCTGTTGACCTTTGTGCTGACATGTATGCTTCTGATTTTCTCAGTAACAGAAGGAATGGAGAATACATCCATCCACATCAAAGTCAAGCCTGAGAATAAAACGATATTGCCAGAAAATTCCTTGGCCTCCTGTGAGCATTCCCGCAAATCCAAAACTTCTGCTCCTATGCTGTAGGTAGAAGGAATCACAGCTTACATTCAGAAAAGAGGAGAAGTACAGTTAGAGAGGTTAACAGCAGCTGAGTGCACACCAAACTGGGCCGATGCTTTTAGTATTGGTATCCTGTTAAAGGTTGGGTGTTTACTTAGGGGTTTTGTCCATAAAAAATGTATACTCAGCTACACTTTCATGTTGTGTGAGTTATGTGTCTCTCTCTGGCAGGGCTGCAGAAAGGGGGGCTTTGATGTGAAGCCATAAAAGCTGGAAGACAGCAGCCAAGGCAGCATACTGCAGTGTAGGTTGAAGCAGCATACTGAGGTCAGCAGTGATACACTGTACAATGGGGTGAAGAGGGGTACTGCCAATCCCACATTGAGCAGAAAACAGGGAAGCGGATGAGAAACACTGAAGGTGAAGGATGTCAAGAACAGTCAAATTCCTGTGCTGAAGCTTCCAGCATAACTAAAACAGTAGTAAAAACTACTCAAGGTGAGATAATTGAAGCGTGCTCACTGAGCAGTTCAGGTGTGAACACTGTCACCTGGTTGAAATGTCTTGAAATATTGTGTATTTGCATGGAAGGTATGCGAGCTGCAGATGAAGCAGCTCCCATATATTGAGATGATTGTCTAGCTGTTAGATTGAAGTGTCTGTCTGTATGTAAAACACTGAAATTATTTTAATTAACAACTGGAAAAGTCAAAAGAAACATGGTTGAATGAATTTTTGGATCTTCTTGGAATGGTGAGAATGGCTGATTTGATTAATGAAACAGGACATAATCGGGAAGTATATTGGGATCAAGTTATGGGATCCTTCTCAGGGTTGCAAACTTAAGATTTAATAATGATGTTGTGCAGCCTTATAAGACCTTGCTTCCATGTAGATTAACTTGATGATGATGATGATCACTGGGTAACACCACCGGGCAGTGTTAGTGTGAAACGCCACTGGATAACAACTGTTGGGAATAGAATGATTTTATGCATTTTACTATCAGTTGTGTTTCACTATATAAGTTTTAGATGTGTGAACAATGAGAATACTAAGATGATTTCAGCTGATCTGAATGTGTTTGCTTTGCAGAAGCGGAGAAGTACAGGAGAGGAAGAGACATGAAATCTGAGGAGCACATACCGCAATGCTTAGATAATTAGTTTCATATATGGTAAAAATAATAGAAAGTGATGTACAGATAGTAAGGTACAGCACGTGTAGGGAGTTGTGTTGTTCTCTTGTCTTTCAAAACAGGAACCACGCCCCCACTGTCAGCGGGAAGGAGTCAGATTAACACGAGGCAGGGGCGTGGTGTGGTGAAGGAGGAAGTGGAACTGCCAATGAGAAGAGGACAACGCCTTGCGTGCACAATGACACTCTGTTACGCTCAAATATACTGGGTCAGGGAAAGGACAGGAGGTCAGACTTCGTGAACTGACACACCTTTGTTGTTCGTCAGGGACTTGAAGTTGAGACCCAGAGCTCTGTAATTTTATTCCTTTACTGCTTAATAAACTACATTAACTGAGACCGAATATCTTCTCCTATTGCTTCATTAAAGAACATGCAGGACTGAGCTCACACATAGCACATTGGAGAGTAGGATGAGCCCCAGTCCATCAATTGGTGACCCGACGTGATTTGAAGCCGGAGAAGTGACGGGATAAAAGACATTCAACAGCGGAGGACAGCAGTATTGTGACAACACCTGCCGGCCTAAAAAGAAGGTAAGCAGACGCCTGTTTTATCAAAGTTCTGCAATTGGAAACACTAAAACTTGTGTTGTCATTGTACTAAAATCTCCTAGTCTGAAATGTAAAGGAATAAAGTTAGAACAAAACACAAAAGTGAAAGCCCCGGGGCAGGGTGAAAGGCCCTGGAGCAAATCATAAATTTGACTCCTAAATACGAAACATAGTCAACACCTCGACAGGACAGGGTGAAAGGCCCTGGAGCAAATCATAAATTTGACTCCTAAACATGAAACATAGTCGGGTGAAAGGCCCTGGAGCAAATCATAAATTTGACTCCTAAATACGAAACATAGTCGGGTGAAAAACCCTGAGATTAGGTTTTCCATCTAATCTCTAAAAAAGAAAAAGACAAGTGTCCTGAGGTGGATAAGCTCGGGAGAACCCATAAGGTTGCCTTGGACAGCTGAGAATATAGTCTGAAGACACGGGTTGTCTGAGGTTGAAAGACCTTTGTGTAGATTGCTACAACACAAAAAGAGGTTACAGAGTTCTGCGGGCAGGGAGCGTTTTCCATGTGATCCCTAACACTGAATACTATCGCTCATGTTGAGACATCTATTCAGTGGTCCGCAGAACCACCCTGATATTGGGAGTGTAAATAAATAAGTCTTTTAGGGGATATTGTTTTGTGGGTGGCTTACCGACAACCAGCTATCTTTACGGGGCGGAAGAGTTGTGTAGAGTCTATTAGAGGTGACTCGAATTCCAACTCTTTTCGTGCCTGAGCGGTGGTCGCGTTCTGTGGGGAAGAAAAAGAGGAAGCTGTGTAATTTTGCCTTAAGATAGAAGCCAATTGTCGCCGAGCCATAGGCATCCCGCACCCTCCTAGGAGAGTGGTGTAGAAGCTTGGATGTGTCGGCCTGCAATTGGTGGAACTTAAGCAGCGAAATCACAGCGATAGAAAGGGGAAAATAAGTCCGCGCAGACTGCGCTGCAGAGCGGTCACGTGGCGCTGAGTATTGTGTGTATTGTTGTAATTGTGTGAAGTTTTTTTTTTTTTTAACATCGTGACGAGTAGTACCCTCTGAGTAAAATAAGTAAGGACAGAGGAGGGACAGAGAGACATCATGGACGGTGAATTTGACAGGGACTGTCGTGAGCAGGGTGGATGTCCTCCCATCCTAGTAAAAACACAGTACGGGGAGATTAGGAAACAGTTATTGTCAGGAGTAATAGATAAGCAGAGACAGGCTGTAGGAAAGGAGTTTGATGATTTATGGAAGGCATTACAGGCCCAAAATGAGCTTCCTCGGGATGAGGAGGCAGTAAATGTTACAAAGAAATTGCTGGCTGCAGAGTTAAGCGAGAGATGATTTGGAAGAACACGCTAAAAAGGAGAACGAACCTAAATTTATAAAGAGAAAATGGAAACATCAAAAAGAAATGAAGGAGCGCAAACGAGCTCTGCTCCATCAGATGGCAGTTACAGCCATGGCCTATTGGAAAAACACAGACAAAAGTCACAAAAAACAAAACAAAGATAAGCAACCTCTGTCTGCTCCTGCAAAGGATCCAGCCTCACCCCCACCAGAGCCCACCTCTAATAGGTTGTATCCTGAGATACCCCAAACACACACACCTCCAATTCCCCCACCATATTCAGGAAAGAATATGCAAATGCCAATGTTGATGATTAAAGACGGTGTGCTTAATACAGATGTGATAGGGGAAGGAGAGTATGTGAAGGCCAAAGAGGAAGTGATGAAGGAAATAAGACAGGGAATAGTACAGGTGGAGGCAATGAAACAGGACGTGATGAATATTGTGGCGGAGCGCAGAATGTGTATCAGGAGACTCTGAGATCTATAGACAGGAGTAGGGACATGCAGGATGATGTGTGCAGCATAGAGAGCAGAGACAGTAAGAGAAGCATGAAACAGGGCCCTCTTTCCTCCAGCACCTCTAACGTGGAAGCAACGGAGGAGGAGCCGAGGCCACTAGCAGAGGCAGTGTTTCAGTTGAGGGCACAAAGAGAGAGGTCAGATAGAAGCAACAGAGAAAGGAGAAATAAGGAAAGGAAAGAAGAACCAGAGGAGTGTTCTGAGATAGAGGAAATGGAGGATGAGGAAAGTCAAGGATGGTCAGGGTCAGACTCTGAGAGTGACCAAGGTACGAAGGCTGTAAGACTAACAGGAATAATAAAGTCAATCAAAAGGCCACACAGTGCTGCGGGCTCACGTTCAGGTTGTCCACATTCTCCTTATAATCTCCGACAAAATAAGAACAAGCCAAAAACATTTGCCATGCCACTCCTGGAAAAGACCCCAGGAGGAGGAGAGGTATACCAACCCTTCTCCTTTACAGATATGCACTGCATCCTGGATAAGATGCCCCGCCATTAGAGGAGGAGGCCCCTGGATGGAGCGTTTCTGTAAACAGACCATGGGTCACAAAGTAGCATTAGGGGACTGGAGAGCGCTATTGGGACAACAGCTCTCCAGCTGGGATTTAACTGCACTTGAGGCGTTGGCAAAAACAGTTAATTTAGCGGATAAAGAGCCATTCGCCCAACATGCCACTGCTATCGGTCGGGCCATGCGACAACAGTTTCCCATTCCATCGGCCGCCATGCACCCGCTCACGTCTCACAGCCAACCGGACGAAAACGTCGCAACCGTCCTTAGCAGATGTACGAACACATGGCAAGATGTGGCTGGAGTACACCCAGGGTCTTGTGACCTACAAACCACCCTGTTCAGAAAGGCCGTGTTAGAGGGACTGCCTAAGGTAAAAGAATCATTAGAGAACAATCCTGACCTTCCTGGCTGTTCCACTGAACAGTGGGAGAAACACCTCACACACCACATGAAAAAACACAGAGCTAAACAGGCGGAAGAGAAGGAAAGCACAGACTCAGCACAGGTTCAGCTGCTCAAACTTCAATTGGAGGATGCACGTCGTAAAACGAACGATGTGAAAAAAGACAAAAAATCAAACAATCAAATGATTCAGCAGCCTCAGCCATCACCCACAGTTACCCCGATCTTTTTCCAACCCCTGAGGTAGACCCTCGCCCTCCCCATGGGCGCGGCTCCCGCGGTGGGACCGGAAGATTCAGCGGCAGGGGGGGAAGCCGTGGCGGCCCACGCGGGGGTCAGGTTGATGGGGGGTGCTTCCTTTGTGGAGACCCATTGCATTGGCGGGAACGCTGTCCACACCAGACCCACTCATGTAATGCTGACCCCAAGTGGTTGGAGGACAGGATGCGAGGCAGGCAGCTCGGACCTCCCAGGGGTGGCGGAAACAGAACCCCCAGGGGCGGGTATCAGGGACCGCACAGGGGAGGTTATCAAGATTATGTGCATCAAGCACCCAATGCCACTGTCGCTCCGCAGGGTCAATATCCTCTGATGACCTGGGAAGATTCCCAAGGATATTGACGGGGCCCAAGAACCCCTACGCGGGAGGGGCTGGCAGACCCCTACTTGCGACTGAAAGTACTGAATCAAGAACTGCCTTTCATGTTGGACACGGGGGCACGGTATTCCACATTAAACCTCCCTGTGTCTGCTACTCACATGTCATCATCAGCGGTTGAATTAACTGGGTTCTCGGGTCAATCAGAAAATCTGCCACTCACAAAACCACTCACCACTACCATACTCCAAGCAGATCAGACATTTCCACACACATTTGTTTCCTCAATGGCATGTCCTGTTAACCTTTTGGGCAGAGATGTGTTATTAAAGTGTGGAGCCTCCATCCTGTGCAGCCCGGACGGACTGATAGTGACGTTCCCAAATGGATACACTGTGAACTGCTCATTGTCAACTGTACATTCATCTTCACAAATGTTGTTATCTGCAGACACATCCCCCACAGCTGAAGGACAGTGGGCAGATATCTACTGGGGCCTCCTCGAGCCAAACACCACAGCAACTCCTGGGATTTGCGCTCTCTATCAGTCATGGCGCCCTTGGGTTCAGTCATTAAATCCTTACACACCTCCTCCTGATCCCTTCCATGTAACACTTTATTATGATAGAAAAGGGGATGAGATGTATCAGCAGGCATTTTATAACGAAATTGAAGGTCACAGGTGGGATATACAGTCGTCCTGTATACTGGTGGGTAATGAGGAGTGGCTGCAGCTGTTGACCTCGCTTCAGAACAGCAACAGTGGTATAAGGGGGAGGAAGAAGCCTCCCCTCACATATCTCTGGCAATCCATGCAAAACATCAGGCCAAAGACTTGGGCCCTATGTGTAAGAGGCTAATGCAACTCACTGATTGGATCCGCACTCAAATTCCTCAGGTGGATTTCTCACCCTCTGAGAAAGCATATCGCATCAGGCAGGGAGCTACAGACAAGCGATCCTGGAACACCGACAGATAGAGAGGTTTCATGGTAGGAAAAGACTGACCATCCAGACGCAGAACACATGTTACACACACTTCCTGACTCTCTCTGGTCTTCTGGGCCCACCGATGGGCTACTGTACAGGTCACCCCATTACATTTGAGTTAAATGATTGGACACCGATTTGGCAGAATCAATATCGCCACAAGCCAGCGGCTGAGGCTGGTATTGCAGATACTATCGAGGGTCTGTTACAGGCTGGAGTGTTGGAGGCCTCAAACTCCAGCTGGAACACACCCATTCTTCCTGTAGAGAAACAGAATACAGGCAAATATCGCATGGCGCATGATCTCAGACGCATTAATGCAGTAATCTCCACACCCACAGTACCAGTGCCAAACCCATACACCGCCATGTCTAGCTTGTCGCCAGAACATAAGTGGTTTTCTTGTATAGACCTTGCGAACGCCTTTTCTGCCTACCTCTCGCGCGCCCCTTCGCAACATTTTCTCATTCACTCATCGTGGTAGACAGCATCGTTACACCCGCGTCCCACAGGGTTTTATCCTGTCACCTGGTCTTTTCAATCAGGTTCTCAAACAGCAGCTGGCCGAATTGTCACTACCAGAAGGGGTTGTGGTAATCCAGTACGTTGATGATATCCTCTTGGCCGCACCCGATCCCTCCACCTGCCTGGAGGCCACACGCTCTGTCTTACTACGCCTACACCACAGGGTTCAAAGTCTCTAAAACCAAGCTACAATGTTGTAGGCAGCAGGTCTCGTTCCTGGGTCGCATAGTGTCGGCTAAGGGCACGGCCGTGTCCCCGTCACACAGAGAATCGATTCTGCATCACCCAAAACCACACACCGTGAAAGACATGTTGTCATTTTTGGGCCTCACCGGGTACAGCAAGCACTATGTGGCCTCTTATGGCGAACTAACCCATCCTTTGCGTGCCATGGTTAACGCACAGGGCATGCGCAATCTTACTGCTCCTGGTATGGACCACTGACGCTGAAACCTCATTTATCTCCCTCAAACAGGCACTCTCTGCTGCTACGGATCTAGCCATCCCCGACTACAAGCTACCGTTTTTTCTTGATGTTTCCGAAAAGACACACACCACCTCTGGTGTGCTTTTCCAGAAAAAAGGGGGAGGCAGACAGGTGCTGATGTATGTAAGCATATCCTTAGACCCAACCGAGGATAGACACCCACCGTGCACTCGACATGCAGCAGGAGTGGCAAAAATTTTGCAGAAAATAGCACACATAGTGATGGGACACGCACTGACTGTACTAACAACGCACAGCATAGTGGCATATGTAAACTCAGCGGCATTTACTATGACATCACTCAGACAGACGAGGCTGGAAAAGATCTTAAATGCACCACACATAACATTCACACATGAAGGTGTAAACATGGCAGATAACATGGGAGAGGGCGAGCCACACAGATGTGAGGAAAAGGTGCAGAAAGACACCAGGGTGAGAGAAGATTTGCAGGCGAAGCCCTGACTAACGCAGAGGAAACACTGTTCACAGACGGATGCTGTTTCAGGCATCCAACTGAGGACTGAAAGCAGCATATGCAGTGGTGAGACAGACAGAAACAGGGTTTGAGGAAGTCCTCACGGAAAGGGTGACAGGGAAAGAGTCCTCACAGTTGGCTGAGCTCCAGGCAATGATTGCAGCATTAGAATGGTCAGAAGGGAAGAGAGTGAACATCTACACAGACTCTGCATATGTTGTAGGAGCAATCCATGTGGAGATGACACAGTGGATCAGATCGGGTTTTCTAACGGCAGCAAAAACCCCCATTAAACACGAAAAAGATATGAAGAGGCTACAGGAGGCTCTGATGAAGCCAGCACAGGTAGCAGTCATTAAGTGTAAGGGCCATGATAAAACAGGGACAGCTATCGCTAGGGGAAATGAGGCTGCAGACATGGCAGCCAAGAGAAAGGCAGGATATAGTCCACAGTATATCATGCTACAAACAGAGAAACAGTACATGATCTCCTGCCACCGTGTAATGTAAATATGTTAATAGCAGAGCAGCAGAAAGCTTCTCCACAGGAGCTTACAATCTGGAAAGAGAGAGGAGCAGTGAGAACAGAGGGTGTGTGGAGGTCTCCGGACGGAAGACCAGTGTTACCCCCAGGGCTGATGAGATCAGTCCTCCAGGAGGCTCACGGGGTGGCTCATTGTGGAAAGGTGCAAATGGTGCGAGGTCTCACTCATTGGTGGCACCCTTTTCTGCCAGCCATGATTGAGAATCACATCAGAGAATGTAAAATATGTACAGAATATAATGTCAGACCCACAGTGAAACCACACCAAGGGAAATTTCCTCTCCCCAAACTCCCAGGTCAAGAGGTCATTATTGACTACACAGATATGATAGAGAGAGTGGGAGGGCACAGGTATCTTCTGGTGGCGGTGGATGCATACACCGGCTGGCCAGAAGCCATACCTGCCAAATCAGAGGATGCAAAAACAGTAATCAAATTTCTGATAAATCAATATATCCCCAGGCACGGGTTCCCCAAACGAATCAGATCTGATAACGGAACTCACTTTAAAAACAAAGACCTACAGCAGGTAGAGAAGGCATTGGGGCTAAAACACACATTTGGCACAGTCTATCATCCTCAGTCACAGGGCAAGGTGGAAAGGATGAACCAGTCTATTAAGGGAAAAATAGGCAAAATCTGTGCTCAGACTAAAATGAGCTGGGTAGATGCTCTACCCCTAGCTCTAATGTCAATCAGGAGCTCGGTGAACGCATTGACAGGGTTCACGCCATATGAACTAAAAACAGGACACCAGTTCCCGGGACCGGGAGCTGGGATCCAAACTACAGAAGAAATAGAAAGCCCTATGCAATACAAACCATATTATGACCAACTAACAGCATTGGTGTCAGCTTTCTCCAAACAGGTGACCACAGCTCGGGAGGGAGCAGAAGGGAAAGACCCCCCAACATCAGAGTGGGTCCTACTCAAGGTGATCAAACGAAAGTGGTCAGAGCCTAGGTGGACTGGTCCCTACAAAGTCGTGGAACGGACGTCCCACGCCGTCAAACTACAGGGAAAAGGTGACACATGGTATCACTGGAGTCAGTGTGCAGTGGCAGAGACACCTGCCCGAACACTGGAGGACATAAGAGACACTAAAGCTTAAAAAAAAAAAAAAACACACGCACAGCTTACTCACACCGACATTTATTCATTTAGCTTAGCATAAGTGCGGAAGAGATATCCTGTGATCAATGTGAAGGTTTGAAGCTCCTCTGAAGCAACACTTTGCCCAGAGTACGTTTGAGTAATATAAAGCCAGGATACAAGAAAGACTCGCTTTCACAACATTTACACTACATATTTAATATTATATTTTACACTTTTATATTTACCTTTTTGCAAAAAAAAAAAAAAAAAAAAAAATGAAATTATTAGTAGAATTATTAGGATTAGAACCACGCCACCATAAGTGGTTTGTGTTGGGAGTTGTTGTGTTAACCTGTGTTATTGTTTTACCTCTGTTGTATTATGAGTCTTCCCTCAGAGACAAAGCCGTAGAACCACCACGAAACCGAACCAGGAGAGACACCCCAGGGAGTGGAACGTCAGACTCCTGCATAGCTAAGTATGGTGGAGTAGAATTGACATACATCATAGGGCAAAGTACAGGGTTCCAGTTTGACTTGTGCTCCGTAATAAACTGTAAAGGAAAGGATCCAAATTGGAGAGATGTGATGACGTATTCTGGGCTTTGGGACCCACCACCATATAGGGTAGGAGGACAGGACATTGGGAAAAAGATAAAGATACAGAGGCAGCAGCTTCAGCCTCTTCCAGGCTCCCATAAGCAGAATCCGATATTGCTAAGTGTGTATAATCTCACAACAAACCCATGGTCAAACTCAATTAGGCACCGCACCAAATGTGGAGATCGCACCAACACCACAATGTATTTGGTGTTGGGAGTAGACCACAGTGGCACCGATACCATGGGACTAATTAAACTAACCTTATTGAATCCTCCCCCTACTAATACCACCGTATCCCCAAGTAATGGAACCAAGGCGCCTGAACCTCAACAGAACACAGGCGTGATAAACATTGACTACTCTAAATTGACCCGCAGTGACGTAGTCAGATTGGCCACAGGCTACGGAGACAAAAACCTATGGTTAGACTGGGTGACGGCGACAGCAGAATCCATGAACATGTCCAATTGTGTCGTATGTTCATCCGCCAGACCTACGCTGTTCACCACACCAGCCCCTTTGTATCCTGACACAGACCCTATTGGTTTCAACTGCATGATAAATATGACCATGTATCCTGATCCTGCTAATTGTACCACTCTGAGTTCTCTGTTTCCACACATAAAGAATCACACCATCCCACCAACGTTTAGTCCCAGAATCGCCAATTACACTTGTTTCCATAGGAACCTCTCCACCGGGGTAGTAACTGATATGGGACAGATGCAAGCTGACTGGTGCCAGAGAACATTGAATGTGAGTACGTGGCAGAACGCCAGCAGCATGGTTCAGGCTAGAGGGGACCTGTTCTGGTACTGTGGAGATAAAACCCTCCACTTGTCCCTGCCATCCTCCTGGGTTGGTACGTGTGCACTGGTCCGACTGGCTGTACCCTGATCTTGTTGGGGATGAGGATACCCAGACCAACTCAGGTAGACAGAAAGAAATGCATTTGATATGAGCCAGGGAACAACCACGTATATGGATGCCATAGGTGTTCCTCGGGTCCCAGACCAGTACAAATTGGCTGACCAAGTGGCTGCTGGTTTTGAAAACATACCCATATTAGCTGCACTGTTTCCCATCACCCCTAACAAAAATGTGGACAGAATTAATTATGTGCATTACAATGTTCTTAGACTGGCCAACAGCACTAGGACGCGGTTGGAGGACTCTCTGAACAACTGGCAGCTACCTCCCTGATGACAGTACAGAACCGAATTGCGTTAGACATGCTTTTGGCGGAGAAAGGGGGTGTCTGCTCTATGTTCCAGGGCCTCTGCTGCACCTTCATCCCAAACAACACAGCTCCAGACGGGTCAGTAACTAAGGCGCTAGAAGGGCTGGGCACGCTCTCTGAGGAAATGCATGAACACTCAGGCATTGATAAACCCCTGGGTGGTATCTTCGAGAAGTGGTTCGGTAAGTGGAAAGATTTAGTGGTATCGGTATTCTTGTCTCTGGTGGGAATGCTCGCGGTGTTAGCATTATGTGGTTGTTGTTGTATCCCATGTATCCGGTCCCTCTGTGAAAGAATCATAGTGACAGCTGTGGAGAGAAAACATCCACAGCCCCCACCATATCAGATGACTCAAATGGAGACGGCCACCCTGTTAGGAGAGCCTACTGATTCAGATTCGGACTCAGCCTCAGGAGAAGACAAGGTGTGAGTGGTCTCATGTGTATGAGACCAAAAGGAGTTATAACTTTTGTTTCAAAAGAAACAAAAGTGCAGTAATCACAAGACCTAAAAGGGGGACCTGGATACGTTGGGACTGAAAAAAGAAAAGTGGCCTCAGTCCTATGAGGCCAAAAGGGGACTGTTGGGAATAGAATGATTTTATGCATTTTACTATCAGTTGTGTTTCACTATATAAGTTTTAGATGTGTGAACAATGAGAATACTAAGATGATTTCAGCTGATCTGAATGTGTTTGCTTTGCAGAAGCGGAGAAGTACAGGAGAGGAAGAGACATGAAATCTGAGGAGCACATACCGCAATGCTTAGATAATTAGTTTCATATATGGTAAAAATAATAGAAAGTGATGTACAGATAGTAAGGTACAGCACGTGTAGGGAGTTGTGTTGTTCTCTTGTCTTTCAAAACAGGAACCACGCCCCCACTGTCAGCGGGAAGGAGTCAGATTAACACGAGGCAGGGGCGTGGTGTGGTGAAGGAGGAAGTGGAACTGCCAATGAGAAGAGGACAACGCCTTGCGTGCACAATGACACTCTGTTACGCTCAAATATACTGGGTCAGGGAAAGGACAGGAGGTCAGACTTCGTGAACTGACACACCTTTGTTGTTCGTCAGGGACTTGAAGTTGAGACCCAGAGCTCTGTAATTTTATTCCTTTACTGCTTAATAAACTACATTAACTGAGACCGAATATCTTCTCCTATTGCTTCATTAAAGAACATGCAGGACTGAGCTCACACATAGCACATTGGAGAGTAGGATGAGCCCCCAGTCCATCACAACATAATTTAAAGTACTGGAAAGGTCGTATAGGGTGGGAGGGAGGGGTGGTGGATTGGTCCAGCAAACCTCGGACTTTAACCTAGGAGCCCTGTGTTCACTTTCCATATGAATGTAGAGCTAAACCAGAGTTTTTTTTCTAAACCTAACCACGTGCTTTCATTACATAATGACATAAACATAAATATGCAGTGTTTAATCGACATAAGTTTATTTTAAAAAAGACTGTATACATCTGACGAGCAGAAACCGTACATTTTCTGTTAAAATGGAAGTGTTTTTTAAAAAGATACAATGTACGTAACAGTTGTAAATTGACACAGCTTCTCAGAACATCAACAACAAATACTTGTTCGCGTGTAATATGTAGACATGAAAGTCCACTGACAATATGTGATGAGTTGAAACTGAGAATGCGTTGGAAAAATGCACTCAGTAGAGTGGAGATGTCCGCCAGGTGGCCATAATCACTGTGACGCTACTGCCTGAGCTGATCACGGCCACTCTGTACAATTCAGCAAAAATGGCACTACAGCACAAGAAAGTAGGAATTAACAACAATAATCAAATAATAGCTTTGTATTACCTTTGTCTTTAAAATGTGATATTCAATTAAACTTGCTTTGCCCAAAATAGGTGAAAATAAATAAATAATTTAACTGTCTACTTATAGTAGAAGCACGAGCATCAAAGAAAAATGACCAAGTCTACAAAAATGAAAGGCAAAATTCTGTGCATGGAATGGCCCCTTCTGGTTCCCCTACAGTCAAGATGGCGGCAAAGATGACAAAAACAGTTGACTTATTCATCTCATATCATGCCCAGTGGATCATAAGATATCAAATATGGAATTAATAATGCTCCAGTTGAAAATTAGGCTTTTTGTTTATGTTAGTTTCTGAGCCATGATGAAGGCCAGAATGTGGCCTGCAGTAGACTACCTAGGGTTATTGTTCTAAGCCAGGACAATTTCCAAGAAACAAGGAGTCAGGAGTCAATGACGATGTAAAACAGTCAATAAAACAGGTTTTTTTTTTTACTATTCTGAATCACTGCAACCTTGAGGGGTCCTTGAGCATACAGTAAAAAATGTGCACAGAAAAGATTTGACTGATTAGTCCAGTAGTTCGCTAGATTAGCTGCAGAGAAACAGATACACTCCCTCACACACACGTACACACACCCCTAAAGGAATGATCCCCTCCAGCCTTACACCTGGTGGAGATAAGTGAATTAAAAATGTCAGTCAAATTGAAGTACTGACAGCAGTTGAACAGTAGAGTAAATTTTATTTATTAGTGGTGTAACAATACACATATTCGGGGAACCCACAAGCTCAGCTGTTAGTGCTGCGGCCCCCTGTACCAAAGTATGGTGGCCGAGAGAGGTCACAACACACGCAAACTCCACAACACCCGCAAATCCACAAAACACATGCACATTAAGAAAACACATTCATCGATTTCGCAACACATACTCTGCAAATCCTCACAACACAAGCAAATAAGAAAACTCTGCAAATCCTCACAACACAAGCAAATGAGATAACGCAATGCAAAAGCTCACAGCACAGGCAAGAAGCTAAACGCTTTTCAAAAACGAAAACACACGGCAAATTGAAGACGAGTGACCGTCATTACTCAAGGACCTGCTTTTGTCTGCCAAAAACAACTTAGATGCTCGGACCAGAATTGACAACACGTTGATGTGCCCCAACAAGTAAGTGTTTTTATAATATTTTAAAACACTACGTCAGTGTGCTCTGATACCATTAATATCTTCTGATTTCGTTAAGCATATGTCAGACGATTGGAATTGCATTGGATTGGAAATGTCAACAACCAGTAAGTTCGTCACTGATTACGGTAAGTAGGTGATGTAATATAACAAAAAACATTTCCCTAGAAGCAGTTAATATGTCAGTTGAATATGTTATAACACGTAAATAAAAAGAGAGAGGGTGAAGGAGTTAGTTTGCAGCTGATGGAGCTTGCAGCTATGGTTGGGCGATAATACGGTAATAAGGTATCCCGCGGTATCTAAAAATAGCAATGGTATCAGTTTCATTACCTTCATTAAAAAAAATCTGCCGCCCATATGGCCAATAGGAGCCTAATATAATATTATATATAATTTATTTAATGCCTAAATAATGAGTGCTTGTCCAGCACCTATGTATGTGTGGTTGAGTTTTCAATTTAATACTAATTACAATTTAAAACTAATAGTAGGCTAGGCCTATAATGTTTCTCTTATAACTGCCCTTAACTGTTGTCAGGAGATGACATTTGATAAAGTTTTTGGATGTGACGCCGTCACGTGACAGCTCAGATGTGAGAAAGAGAAGAAAAGATGGCAAGCTGCTCATCAAGTGAGTTGGTCCCAAAAAAAAACCACAACTTCACAACTTCTGCAAGCAGCAGCAGGTCCAGTGGCCATCAGAGTGAAGGAGGGAGAAGCGCAACCTGAACCACCCAAAAACAGATGACTCTGGGCCATCGAGATTGTCGCGAGCCTGTTATTCCAGGGAGACGAAGACCTCCTTCTCTGATGTCAGGGGTTGCCCGAAAGTACCTGTGCGTTTGTGACACAAGCTCCCCATCAAAGCGGTGTGTTCAGCACCACGGCCAAAGTTGTCAATCCACTACGTGCCCTGCTCCAGCTGGAAAAAGTAAACATGCTGTTTTTTTCTGGCAAAAAACCCTATAGTTTTGAAGCATAGGATGCTGTTATAGTTATCAAAATACTTTGTTTTTATGTCATTTTCAATGAGGAGTAGCCTGTTCTGACGGACAGAAAAGTTCGGACTTGGAGAGGGTGAACTTTTCAAACTAAAGGTAGGCTCTATAAATAAACCAACGAATAGTAGGCTATTTCCCATTGCTTCTCAGGATAGGATTATATATGCCCATTTTCAGTTATGCCTTGTTATTTATTGTTCTGTTTTTCTTATTTGATAAGCCCTAGTACTGGATGCAGTAGAGCTGTGCTTTTAATTTATTTGATTTATATTGATAGGTTCTAAAAATAAACCATCAGACAGTAGGCTAGCCGCTGCGGTCTGAGGATGCGCTGTATAACACACATTATCATTACTGCCATTATTTATTGTTATTTTTTTGGAAGTGGACTGCAGCCCACAGAAAATTTGTTGTTATTTCATTCTGTTTGGTTGACTGATGCATTTGCACTTTTTTAAATATTTGTTAATAAAAGTTGTTAATGTTGTACAGGTTTTGTTATTATTTTTACAGTATTCTTAGGCCTATGTTATGTTTGCTATTCTGTTTATGAACCGTATAGACACAAGCCAACATTTTGGCGACTCCCTCTGAGCCCTTCAAAGGGATTTTTAATTAGTCACGGTAATACCGTATACCCCGGGAAAATGTGGGGAAGGTTTAACGGTAACAAAATTTGGATACCACCCAACTCTACTTGCAGCACCATAAAAGGCATCATTTGATCTCAAGCACATTAGCCTGGTAAAATAAAGGTTAACTAAAATAAAATAAAAAGAAGCAGAGAAAGAAATAAGCGCAGGAGATACTGTTACAATAGATCTTTGTTTTCTTACCCTGCATGGGAACGTGTGTGTGTGTGTGTGTGTGTGTGTGTGTGTGTGTGGTCAATATGTTTTCCACAGCTACTGTCTGTGTTTCCACTGTTTACTGTTTGCGAAAATTAGGCCTATCCTGACCCGGAAAGATGCAGAAAAATTGGTCCACGCTTTTGTTACCTCAAGGCTGGATTATTGTAACTCTCTATTATCAGGTAGCTCTAGTAAGTCCTTAAAAACTCTCCAGCTAATTCAGAATGCAGCAGCACGTGTACTAACAGGAACTAAGAAACGCGATCATATCTCTCCTGTTTTAGCTTCTCTGCACTGGCTCCCTGTAAAATCCAGAATTGAATTTAAAATCCTACTGTTAACTTATAAAGCTCTAAATGGTCAAGCTCCATCATATCTTAGAGAGCTCATAGTGCCATATTATCCCATCAGAACACTGCGCTCTGAGAACGCAGGGTTACTCGTGGTCCCTAAAGTCTCCAAAAGTAGATCAGGAGCCAGAGCCTTTAGCTATCAGGCTCCTCTCCTGTGGAATCATCTTCCTGTTACGGTCCGGGAGGCAGACACCGTCTCCACATTTAAGACTAGACTTAAGACTTTCCTCTTTGATAAAGCTTATAGTTAGGGCTGGCTCAGGCTTGTCCTGTACCAGCCCTTAGTTAGGCTGACTTAGGCCTAGTCTGCCGGAGGACCCCTCTATAATACACCGGGCCCCTTCTCTCCTTCTCTCTCTCTCTCTCTCTCTCTCGTATCCTATTACTGCATCTAGCTAACCCGGCCATTCTGGATGTCACTAACTCGGCTTCTTCTCCGGAGCCTTTGTGCTCCACTGTCTCTCAGATTAACTCATATCACAGCGGTGCCTGGACAGCGTGACGTGTGTGGTTGTGCTGCTGCCGTGGTCCCGCCAGATGCCTCCTGCTGCTGCTGCCATCATTAGTCATTAGTCATACTTCTTCTGTTATTATACACATATGATTATTGTCACACATGTATACTGCCAGGTATTAATACATACTTTCAACATATTGTACCGCAGTAACCAGAACTATAACTATAATATTATTACTTCCATTAATGTTGTTGTAAGATACTGTCATTACCTGCATATCTCTCTCTCTCTCTCTCTCTCTCTCTCTCTCTCTCTCTCTCTCTCTCTCTCCCTGTGTCATATGGATTACTGTTAATTTATCATGTTGATCTGTTCTGTACGACATCTATTGCACGTCTGTCCGTCCTGGAAGAGGGATCCCTCCTCAGTTGCTCTTCCTGAGGTTTCTACCGTTTTTTTTCCCCCGTTAAAGGGGTTTTTTTGGGGAGTTTTTCCTTATCCGCTGTGAGGGTCTTAAGGACAGAGGGATGTCGTATGCTGTAAAGCCCTGTGAGGCAAATTGTGATTTGTGATATTGGGCTTTATAAATAAAATTGATTGATTGAATTGATTGATTGATACTGCTTACAGCAGCCAGGCCTTCAGATGCTGAGTGCCTGTCCAGCAACTGTAGCACTTTCCAAAAGCTGGCTCTAAATCTTAAAGGAAAGGTCTGTTCAGTCCTCCAAAACTAAAACCACTTTACTTTATTCCTGAAAGTAAAAATTCTCAACTGTCAGTGCTTAAAACCGGCATACGGCTGATGGTGGGGCCAGTGCTTGGTGTAACAAATGTGTAAGCATATAGTAAGGTAGGCATTAAATGTAGAAGTAGTCTCCTATACATGCCTGTTGTACAGCATTAGGAGGATTCAGCCAGACTACAGGAAATTTCTCACAGTGTGATTGTTTCGGGGCAAAAAGATGTAAATACTAAATAAATAAATTTATTGGTATTCTAGAGCAGAATGACATAAAATCAGAATCAGAATATTTATTGTCATTGTACAAGTACAACGTCCAATGAAATTGTATGCATTCCCGTTCAATGCAAAAACAAAAGCAAACTATCTTAAGTAAGCATAAATTAAATCTTATGTACAATCTTAAAGAACAGTGAACAGACCAATGATAAATGAATATATACAAATGTATGTGCAGATATGGGAGTGCTTGTATAATATTAAAAAAATAGAGAAAATATGTTATCTATAAGAAATGTGCATTTAGCAGCGAGTTACATGTTAAATATTGCACAGTTTAAAATTGTTGCACCAAGTTGAGATATACAGTTGTTCGCAACTAAAAAATATTTACTGCACACAGTGAAATATTGCAGAGATTATTTAAAAGGGGCATACCCATCAGTGTTCGTTTATTATCACAACAGCCCTGGAATATGTGTTATTTTCCAGTCTGTTTGTTTTGGCTTTTAACAGTTGGAACAGGTGATGTGCTGGGTGGGATGTGTCCTTCAGGATGCTGCAGGCTTTTCTCTAGCAGCGGGACCTGTACAGCTCCTCTAAGGAGAGGAGAGCACGGCCGATGATCTTCTGTGCTGTGTTGATGACCCTCTGGAGCGCTGTCTTTTCTTGAGCAGTGCAGCTGGCAAACCACACTGCGATGCAGTACGTCAGTACACTTTCAACAGAGTGTCTGTAGAAGGATACCAGCAGCTCCTTGGATAGGGCATTGTTTTTCAGGACCCTCAGGAAATGGAGTTGCTGCTGTGCCTTTTTGATCAGCACAGTAGTGTTGGTTTTCCAGGTTAATTCATCGTCCAGGTGCAGGCCCAGAAACTTGAAGTCAGAGACCCTCTCCACACAGTCCCTGTTGATTTATATGGGCTGAGGGTCAGATCTGTTTCTTCTGAAGTCTACTATTATTTGTTTTTTGTGATATTGAGGACCAGGTTATTGTTGCTGCACCAAGATGACAATTTTTCCACCTCATCCCTGTCTCATCTCCCCCTGTGATGAGCCTGACCACTGTTGTGTCATCCTCGGACTTCATGATGGAGTTACTTGGGTGGGTGGGGGTGCAGTCATGTGTGTAGAGAGTGTACAGTAGGGGGCTCAGCACACATCCCTGTGGGGTGCTGGTACTAAGGCTGAGTGCTGGGGAAAGGTGGGGCCCTACTTTGACTATTTGTGGGCAGACGCTGAGGAAGTCCTTGATCCAGAGGCCGATGGAGTGTGGGAGGCTGAGGTTGTTTAGTTACTAGTCTGTTAGGGATGCTTGTGTTAAATGCCAAGCTAAAGTCAATGAAAAGAAGCCTGGCATAACTGTCCTTCTGTTCCAGGTGGGTCAGTGTTGTGTGGAGGGCTGTGACTATGGTATCCTTTGTCAATCTGTTATTCCTGTATGCAAACTGTTGGGGGTTGAATGTGAGTGATGTGATTTCTGACATACCTGAGAATGCAGAGACAGTTCTGTGTCAAAATTAAGACTATTAATAGCAGAACATTTTTTTGTCTGAAAATATAACTGAACAATTTCGACTAATGACCTCAGTATTTTTCTATATCCTGGCTACAGTCCTGGCTGCCATCTCTGTCTAGTGTTCAACCTTCCCCAAGTTTTCCCGCAGCTTTTCTGTTGACTGCACTGGCTTCCTGCTGTAGCTTATGTTCAAGCCACAGAGAAGTGAAGTTAAATTGACTCCCTCTGAAGTCAGGACAGCAGAGGCAATGTCAATTCAACCAGAGGCTGAAACCAGCTTCTCAGACAGAGAGGAGATCAGAGCCAGGCATCTTAGTGCCAGGACAACAAGCTCCACCAACATCAGCAAAACTAAGGAACTGATTGTGGACTACTACTCACATAAGTGGGGATCTGCCTGGACTCACCACACACTATCACCAAGACTGCAAGAAAAAGGCTCTTCTTCCTTTTTAGGCTGAGAAGCTTCAACATGGACTCCAGGATACTCTGCAACTTCTACAGTTGCACTACTAAGAATATCCTGATCCTCACAGCCTGGTATGGCAGTTGCACTGCCTTCAACCATCAGGTATTACAGAGGAGGGTGAAAACTGCACAGCACATCACTAAGACACAGGTGCCATCCATGGAGGACCTCAACACCCAGTGGTGCAAGGGGAAGACCAATAAGATAATCAGAGATCCCAACCATGCAGCCACAAACTGTTCTGTCTGCTGCCATCTGATTTCTCGTCCCGCATCACTATGCTCAGGGACAGCTTCATTCCTCAGACCATTACATTTCTGAACTCTTGACATATGAGGTTATCACTATTTTTGTCACTATCCCTTTTTATGCATTATGTTTTGGGGTTGTCCGTCCATCCCATTCGTGTGAACACAATATCTGCGCCTCAAGGGGATGTCTTCAAATTTGGCACAAATGTCCACTTGGACTCAACAATGAACTGATTATAATTTGGTGGTTGAAGGTCAAAAGATAAAGGTCACTGTGACCTCACAAAACATGATTTTGGCCATAACTCAGTAACTCTAATGCCAGTGCTTATGCTATGACAAAACTTTACATAGATATCTAATAAGATATAATGATGAACTGAACTTCATTTTGACATCATAATATATCTAAAACACTTTTCTGTCTATTATTCAACATCATATCTCAGTCACAGAAGGGGAGACATTTGGTCAGATACTGAATTGGTGACACTAATTTTGGGTGCCCACCTTGAAATTGTGCTGATTGAATAGATCTTCTGTGCTGCTGGGGGGAAGAAGTGTATGAAGCAGCAATGTTTTCACAGACATGGATGGAAACTGTAAGAGAAACTTGACTGGTGCGTAGAGGCATACAATAGCGAGGTGGTAATTCTAGGTTACTGCTGTAACTTGAACTGTGATTCTTCATACACCTAGCACTTAGTAATGTCTTATTTCCTAAAGAAAAAATACCTTGCACTGACATGCTCTGATTTGTTTTTTGGGACTATATGCCCTTATACAACTTGTAAGTTGCTTTGGACAAAGCCTCTGTCACATGAATGTGATGTAAAAGTAATTCTGTGACATCCCCAATTGGTTTGTGAACTGTGGGCTTGAAGCCTCAAGTTTGGCAATTCAACCGTCGCCATCTTGGCCTTTTTTGAGCCAAAGTGACCATATTTGGATGAGAGGATGGCACTGTGGAGGGGCAAGGGGTGGATCCGACTGAGAAGCCAAGGACACTCTCAGCAGACAACCTGTCACTCAAAGCATCCCGTCCTTGCATAAATTTAAGCCCTAATAAAAAGTAAATGGATAAGTTATCAAAAAATTCAGCCCCCGTACAGTTGTCATGAATGTAGAAATTACCCAGAAATCGTTATAAGCTCTCCTTCCTCCCAACGGCCATCACCCTTCTAAACAAAACAGATTTACAAACAATTTTATTCTGGTCTTATATGTGCCTAGGTTTGATCTGGTTAGTATCTAATTTTTATCTTGACTTTATTCAGTTTCTTTTATCTTGCTGTTCTGTTTCTTATTTATTGATTTTATATTATTGTAAACTTGTTTAATCAGACTATTTATTTGCTGGTGGGATTTTTGATAGCACTTTAGCACTTTTCTTGTTGACTACTTATGGTGCTAATGATTCTTGATGTAATAGCATCATTTTGGTGCAGTTCCCCGGGAAATGTGCAATACTGTGTACACTGTGACATTGCGACTGCTGACCTTCCTTTTTTTTGTTATTGTCTGACATTTTTGTGAGTCTATTTAATTGTTATGTTGTTTGCAGCTTATGTAGCACGATTGTCTACAACAAATTTCCCGCAAGGGACAATAAAGTTTATCCTGATCCTGATCTTATCTACAGCAATAGTTCTTAAGACTCTTGGGTAATGTAGTGGTTAATCTGGTGCTATTTGAGCAATCTTGTAGGAAAAGAAACAAAGTTGAATGTTCCTGTTCCTGCCTGCGTCTTACACCCTTTTAATACGTACTGAACTGTCTCAGGAGCGTCTTTGGTCTGTGGCCTGCACCTAGGGTCCTGTCTGGTGTGGTAGACCCCTGCTTCTATTGATCTTGTACTAAGTGTCTGTTCCTGTGCTGCCAAGATTAGTGCTTCTGTGTTGCTTTCAGTCGAGCCTTTTCCAGCCACTGGTGGGATTTCTTGATGTCAGCCACTTATACATATAACTTATATAACTTAATTAATAAAGAATACAACATCTGCTGTTAATATCCTAAGAAGTCTTTTTGATTGTGAACTATAGTTGGTTCAGGCCTCATAAAGCAACACTTCCCCCTCCACTCATTAGAGGAGGTTCAGTTCAGGGTCACTGTTTGTGTGCGTGTGGTCCTGCGCGAGGCTTAGGAAAATGACCAAAATCCAAGTAAAAGAGGCTGACGTTTATACAAGATAAGGTGCTGAAATGTGTTTCAACTGATATGTAGATCCAGACAATCCTATTAGATCACTGCATAGTGTATGACTCGGTGCTAAAAAACAGGCTTTATTGATCAAGATAATACCAGCAGTGAAATATGTATAATGTACATAAAACAATATTTTGTTGTTATGACCCTCAGTGTAGATCAGTAACTCATTCATCTACTTTGTTGTTACATTGTATCACTTTCAGATGATGTGAAAACCATTACAATTCATGCCTGTGCACATTTTGATACCTTGTGTTCCTTCGATGAAACAGACTGTATCTGTTGCATCTGTGTAAATACATTTTTTTTTTACCACTCATGCTGTTGTGTAAAAATATATTTATTTATTTATTTATTCATTAGTTAATAGCCAGTTGTATTTGCAACATTCCAGCTATAGAATGCTCCAGGGATGACTTTTTTCTGTAGGCTGACGTGGAAGTTGGCGTTGCCCTGGTTCCCTTGTTTAAAGGCCTATTGGACTGTTCCATTGGATTATGGATTATTGAAGAAAATAAGCTTTGTGGTGTTCATAATACTTACACCTTTTGTTCTGCAAGATATTCTTCACAAATGAAAATCACTTTTATATGATATGTACCTCAGATCCACTACTGCTGGCCTCCTCACCATCCCAAGGATTTTCAACAAAAATCCATGCATCAGCATTTAGTCATTGTGGCCAAAGTCTATGGAGGACTGTGCCTGAGCATCTCAGGGTCTTCACCTCAATGGACATTTTTCAAAGAAACCTTTAAGGGATAGTGCACCCAAAAGTGAATATTCAGCCATTATCTACTCACCCATATACTGGCGGAGGCTCAGGTGACGTTTTAGAGCCCTCACATCCCTTGCGGAGATCGGCGGGGGGAGCGGCTAGCACACCTAATGGTTGACGGCGCCCCAGACTAACGTCCAAGAACACAAAATTGAAACCACAAAATATCTCCAACATGCTCATCCGTAGTCATCCAAGTGTCCTGAAGCCCCGACATAAAAGTTGTTTCGAAAAACGTCATTTGAACTTTCCTCATCCATTGGCATTGCTTTGCATTTGAAACAACTACACCACCAGGTTTCCAGTGCTCGACTCCGGTATTCTGTGGCTGGTTGAGGGTTAGGCTCGTGAGCTGTGGCGGCTGCTTCGTCCAGTAGCCTGAGTTCCGCATCCGTATACTCAGGCTCAAACAAATACAGCTCAACAAAGAAATGCTGTTCCTCCTCAATTTCAAAGTCTTCAGACATGTTAGGCTGTCCTTTGCTAAAAGACCGTAGTGCAAATTATCTTTTAGCTACTGTTGTCTCTCCCTGCGGTGCACCTGTCACGTGATGTAAACATGGGTAAGCAAAGCTCATGCTTTCGCTGGTCTCGCGCAAGCGCGGAGCACAGAGAAGCAGTCAGAGCTACAGGCTACAGTGAGGCTAACAACAGAGTTCATATGACGTTTTTCGAGTCAACTTTTTATGTCAGAGCTGACGAGGGAATTAGGAATACTGAAATACTACCTCATTACTGGGTTTTAGAACACCATTCTTTTTTTCCCCCCAATATTTAAATATTTAAAGCTATAGTTGGTAATGTTGGAGAGCTAGCAAGATTTGAAAGCGGCACCTCCTCTAAGCTCCACCCCCTCCTCCCCCTCCTGTCAGTGCTCCATCCAAAGCCACGGCTCCACAAACTTTTAACGCGCATCCTACACTAGGTAGGAGTCAGCAGGGCAGAGGAGAGCCGAGTGAAATAACAAATCCCCCCAAAGCAAACAAATAATTACCTGTCCAACAGAAAGACAGCAACCTCTGCATCACTTTTCAGGCCCTTCAGCTCCCTCAGTTGTCTCCACCGTTCAAAAGCTGCAATGCTGGTTGACTCTGGTTTGTCCTCTCACTTTATCCAAAGCCTTTTTCGTCGCAGCCTTTTCTGCCTCCGACTTTCTTTTCTCAGCCTGTTTAGCGGGGCAAGCCGTTACAAGTAACGCTGGAAGTGGTACTTTTGGCTGCATTTTCTCTGCCATTGTTCAGCAAACTCCTGCTAACTTGGTATTTCTGCTGAGGAGTGTGCTGAATATTTCCGGCAACGGTGACACGTGATGAGTGCACGCAGGGAGGAGAGAGGGAGGGACAGAGGGGGTCTCGGGCAGGATGGGACATGAAGGCATCTGATTGGTTCTTTCCATTTGCACCGAATGGAAGGGATTGGTCAGAGTTTTTACAGGCCTGCAGCTGCCACAGAGGTTAGATTTTTTTCATTCCTTTTTCTGAACACATTATGTATTGACTACTCTCAGGATGGAAGGACCATTTCACCCAGTATAACAAGAAGACTTTCTGAACAGGATTACCAACTATAGCTTTAATATTAAAAAAAAAAAAAAAAAAAAAAAAAAAGGAAAAAGAATGAAAGAAAAATTAGTGTCGCACATTTAAGGTAAATGGTAAATGAATGGACCTACATTTGTATAGCGTCTTTCTAGTCATCTGACCACTTAAAGTGCTTTTTAGACTATGAGTCACATTCACCCATTCACAGCTACCCAGTTTTTAACACACTCACACACCAATGGAACAATCATCAGGAGCAATTTGGGGTTCAGTATCTTGCTCAAGGATACTTTGACATGCAGACTGGAGGAGCCCGGGATCGAACCGCTGATTTTTCGATTGGTGGACAACCCACTCTACCTCTGAGCCACTGCTGCCCGGGCCGGGCCCCTAGCCGTACTTCAATAATCGTATCGACTATATAAAAATCAACACATATAAGGTCAGCTCACAACTCATAGATAGAAAACAAGTGTCTCTTTTCTTATCCAGTCCCAGGTGCAAAATCCAAAGATTATTCCAACAGATTTGTTCCTTTACAAGGGCTTAGATCACAGTTCAATTACATAGTTTACAGACAACATATGCAATTACACTTTCTATGGCCTTTTTTATTAGTAAATTATTTCATAGTATTTATGTACTTATAAAAATATTTGGAGAGAAAAAGTAAAGAGGGGCCTTTGGTATGGAAACTTACGCTTCTCTATCAATAGATTTATGTAATCCTTTTTCCTCAAATTTCCTGTCATGGGCAAAGAATGTGAATATAACAAGCTCACTAAACTAGAATTCTGACAATGACAGAACAGATGGGGCATAGACTCTAGATGAGCTGAACAAAAAGAACAATTTATATCCTTTATATCCTTATATTTCTTCAGAAAATGCTTTACATGATAAAATGTTTATATAATTCTAAATTAAAGCTCCCTAATCTTCTTAATAATAAAGTATTTGTCAAAAAAAATATTCTTAGCAAAGGTACTTCAATATGAAAATATGAAGTGTCACAAAGCATTGTAACAACCTTAGTCTGAAACAGTGAGCAAAATGCTTTGTTATTATTTTTACAGGGAGGACATAATTTCTGGGGCACTCTATACCAACCAATCATGGATGTACTAAAAGACACACTTTTTTTCTATGAACTTGATTGATAAGATACAATGTGAGATGATACATATCTAAATAGAATAATACAAATACAGATGGGACACTGAGAAAACACAAGACAGTACCAAACAGAAAATGAGGACACACATGTTCCACAAAATGTCTGGAAGTGTAATGTTAGACCCATCAGACAGTGCCATCTCAGGATATGGAGGACAGAGGCTTAAAGTTAAAGGACACATGCAGATACAGAAATGAAACAGCTATGTTAGATTTTGACAAAGTATATGTTAAAAATGTTCCCCCTGTCTTGAGTCTGAGAGCATGTCTAGACCCAAACATAGTTAAACTGTGTGGCAACCCAGCTGTTTTGATGTCATTTTCCATTCACAAATCCAGCCGTTCACGCCCATCTCTCATCTCCATTCATCCAATAACCGTACGCCACCACCCCCGCGTAGTAATTCAAAACCACCCAATCACTCACGTTTCACTACTGCGGAGAAACACAGACACACCAGACACACACTGACAACTCTTACCTGTTGCTGAATTACATGCCATTTAATCCATCGATCCTCGCCTCACGGTAAGAGCCAGCCACTTTAGCATCTTTAGCATTCCGAGCGTTCACTTGCCTGTTGCCCCGCGGTAAACATATGATTTAACAACTCCGCAGAGTACCGAGCTCCGTGACTGCCGTGTCATCCCCGACTAACCCAGACTCTACTGACGGGAGGTACAGTGTCTGAACAATTATTTATTAATGTATTTCTCTGTATGCTTAGAATGTCAAATTGTTGTTTTCCTGGTTGCTTGTAGGGTGGGATCTGTGGTAAAACCCGGAGTGGATTTATCTTTCCTGTCAAAGCTGGGGGATACGGGAACGGATTGAATTGCATGGATTGAATGCGGGGACTGGATCATATGGAACAGACTGTCGCCCAATTCAATGAACTGTAAAATACAAGGAAGAAGACTGAAACTGTTATTGTGTTGTAAATGTTTAATTGTGAATTGTATTTTGGACTGCTCATTTAAGCAAGTGTGGTTGTGCGGGTTTAAGGTCTGTTTGTTTTGAGTTTAAAGTATTCTTATTTGTCAGACCCGACTCTGACTGGCATCCCCCCTCCAAGACCAGCCCGTTACAACTGGTACACACAGTCGAAGTACAGCCAGGAACACACATAAGCATCACAACAGAGTTTGCCAATGTGTTCAAGGGCATTGGACTATTTCCCGGAGAATGCTTCCTTCACCTCAAGCCCTCAGCTACACCAGTAGTCCACTGAGTGGGTAAATGCTTTAGTGGCAGTGGAAAAGCCTAAAACTGGAAGGCTTAGCGGAGGCCACACTATCCTTAGCAGAGGCCATACTATCCGCTTCCCACTCTAGATGACATCACACCGAGACTAGCTGGAGTGCAATATTTCAGTGTGCTAGATGCCAGATCCAGCTATTGGACAATCAAACTAAGTCATGAATCATCCATGCTGACCACCTTCAACACCATCTATGGCAGATACAGGTTCAAGCCTTTTGGAATCATTTCTGCACAGGATGAGTTTCAAAGAAGGGTGGATGAGGCTTACGAAGGGCTTCAGGGCGTCACAGCCATCGTGGACGACATCCTGGTATATGGCCGTACCAAGGAGGAGCAAGACGCAAACCTGCATGCCATGCTAGAGAGGACTAGAGAGAGGGGGATAAAGCTCAATGAGGACAGGAGCATCATATGTGTGCCGGAGGTGAGCTATTTTGGTCACAGACTGAAACAAGAAGGCATCCGGCCTGACCCTAACAAGGTCAAGGCGATCAGAGAAATGGAGTCAATCATGCGAAAGCCTCTGGCAGCAGCTCCCCCACGACTGCAACGAATGATACTGCAACTACAGCGGTATGATATCATCATTACACATAAGCCTGGAAAACAAATACCAGTTGCAGATACACCTTCCAGAAAGCCCATCAAGTGCAGTGAGAGCTCACTGAGTGAAGGTATGGAATTGCAAATACATACTGTGGTCAGTAATGCACCAGTAAGTGACAACAAAATGGCAGAGATCAGAGCCGCCACAGCGCAAGATGAGCAGCTCTCAATGTTGAGGCGGGTCATCACCTCAGGGTGGCCCGAGTTGCACAAGAAATGTCCACCTGCAATTTCAGCGTACTGGAATCACAGGGACAGAAACAAACAGCATCCTGCTAAAAGGAGAAAAAATCATCGTGCCCCACTCACTCAGAGCAGAAATGCTTTCACGCATTCACACGGGACACTTAGGGATCAAAAAATGTAAGCAACGAGCAAGAGATGTACTTTTCTGGCCCGGAATGGGAAAACAGATAGAGGCATTGGTAGAATCCTGCAACATCTGCCCGGAGCGATGCAGCTCCGTCCAAAAGGAGCCGATGATATCGCATCCAATTCCAGAGCGACCTTGGCAGGTGATCACCACAGATTTGTTCATGTGGAACAACACCGACTACATCGTTGCTGTCGACTACTACAGCAGATACTTTGAGGTGGAAAAAATCACTAGCCTCACATCCAACACAGTCATCAAGAAACTCAAGGCCATGTTTGCTAGGTTTGGAGCACCACAGACACTAATCAGCGACAATGGACCCTGTTATAGCTTGAAGGAGTTCAAAGACTTTGCTCGTGCATGGGACTTTGAGCACATCACAAGTAGCCCACTGTACCCACAGAGCAATGGGTTAGCTGAAAGGACTGTCCAAACAGCCAAAGCCCTCATGGACAAGGCACACGCACAGCGGACAGACCCCTACCTGAGTCTATTGGAATACAGAAACACCCCCGTTGATGGACTGAAATTGCCAGCGCAGCTGTTAATGAGCAGGCATCTGCGTTCAATCCTCCCGACCACTGACAAACAACTTGAACAAGAGGTTGTCTGCCGCAGCACAGTTCGCAGCAGGAGGGAAACCTGCCAGAAATGACAGAAACTGTACTACGAAAGGACTGCAAAGACATGGCCTGCCCTGCCAGCAGGAGCCACAATCCGTTTCCAGCTGCCAAGTGGAAACTGGAAGCCTGCAACAGTTATAGATTCAGCAGACACACAGAGGTCATACAACATCCTCACAGGTGAAGGTCATGTGCTCAGACGCAACAAACGTCACCTCCTAAAGACTGAGAACAGCACACACCGAGAAGCACCAACTTGTGACCCTGATCCTAAGAATGCTGAGCCAGTGACTATGCAGCAGGACAGTGTGGGTCAGACAGGCCTCAAAGAACGCCTGCACTTCACCACCACTAAGTCAGGTCGCATAGTGAAACCAAGAGACAGACTATACCTGTAAAAAAAAAAAAAAAAAGTGTTCAAATGTTAAAGTATGCCACATTGTTGTGTGACTATCGGAACCAAATTTGTCACTGAGAGGAGAAAGCAGGGCTCTGTCTGACACACTGAGTCCAAGAATGAAACATGAAGCCATTACTACAGTTTCGGGGGTGTTTATTCTAACCCTTTCAAAAAACATATATTTTATGCAGATGGACTGAATGGACTAGACTGTGATGGAGAAATAGCCTTTGCGGTCAACAGAAATATCGGCACCCTACCTCACCCTGTCTCTGTACCAAGCAAAAAGATTCACAGGCAGGTGCAGGTGATATTCATTTGGCAATCAATCAGCCTCACACACATAACTCCGCCCACACACATAACTCCACCCACATACACACACAGCCACACCCACTACCCCAGGTGACGAGTGAGAAACACATCCCTGCCTCTACATTCTGGCCCCTAATTATTATAACATAATAATTACTGAACAATAGAAGCAGCACAGAAAAATTCAATGCAAAATACATCAAATCAAAAAAAAAATTCCCTTTTTTTTTTTTTTGCAAATATAAGAATAGTTCGTTTTCAATGTCCTTGGATGAGCAGGTTCTTCACATGTCTTCAAGTGTCCCTAGGCCAGAGGTTCCAGAACTTTCGGAGCCTAGACAGAGTGTTGTATGTGTCAAAAATCATATTCAAAGTCAAGTCATGTAAAAACAAGTCATGTCAACAAGTAATCCTATCAGGTGTCCTCGGCCTGCTGAAGCAGACACATCTTGGTGACAGGCCTGTCCAGACAGCTTTTCCTGGTCTTGATCTTGGCTTGTCGAACGAGTCCTCTTTTATCTTGGACAACTTTGACAACTCTCCCCATAATCCAAGAGTTGCAGGGTGAAGAATCATCCACAACAAGCACAATGTCTCCTGGAACAAAGTTGCCCTTGATCTTGTTCCATTTTTGGCGCTCCTGAAGCTGCGGTAAGTATTCCTTTGTCCATCTTTTCCAGAACAGGTTGGACATATACTGTATTTGTTTCCATCTATGCACAGCATACAAGTCGTCCTTTTGGAAAACACCAGGTGGAAGAGATGGCTGACCCTTGAGGAGGAGAAGATGGTTGGGAGTCAGAGCCTCTAGGTCATTAAGATCTGTGGATGCTTTTGTTATTGGTCTGCTATTGAGAATAGCTTCAATTTCGCACAGCACAGTGTGGAGGCCGTTTTCATCCAGAGTTTGTACTCTCAAGGTAGAGTTGAGGACTTTCCTGATTGAATGAATTAATCTCTCCCAGGCTCCCCCATGATGGGAACCACTTGGAGGATTAAACCTCCACTTTATTCCTTTCTGTAGGAGCTCATCTTGGATCTGAGTCTGATTCCACTGTTCCAAAGATCTTTTCAACTCTCTATCAGTGCCGACAAAGTTGGTTCCATTGTCTGAGCAGAGTTCCTTGACTTGGCCTCGTCTTGCTATGAAGCGACGTAGGGTGTTGATGAAGGAATCAGTCTCCAATGACACAGCTACTTCGATATGCACAGCCCTTAGAGCTAAGCAGGTGAATATCACTCCATATCTTTTCACCTTTGATCTTCCACGTTTCACCTCAAATGGACCAAAATAATCAACCCTCACTAAGGTGAATGGTGGTTCATCCGGAGAAATCCTGTAAAGTGGCAAATCTGCCATCTGTTGGCTGGCTGGCACTGCCAGAACCCGTCGGCAGACAACACACTTGGCCAAGATTTTTCGTATGGCCACACTGGCCCCAGTAATCCAGTATTTCTGGCGTAGCCTTGACAACATGTGGGTTCTTCCACCGTGGCTGACTTCTGTGTGTACGTGTCTTAGAATGAGGTCCGAAATATGTAGGTCTTTGGCCAATATGACTGGATGCTTTGATTCTTCAGGCATTGCTGCCCTACTGAGCCTCCCACCGACTCTCAAGATGCCATTATCAAGTACTGGGTGTAGTTTGTATATGTGACTTGTCTGTTTCACAGTCTGATTCTTTAGGAGGCTGGACACCTCCTCTGAGAATCTTTTCCGTTGGCAAGACCCAATTATCTCCAACTCTGCCTCTCTTAACTCCTCCACAGTGAGAGAAACATGAAAAGAGTCTCTGACACTCTGCAGCTCTTTGCTCAGAACATCCTTCTGCTCCCTCTCATCTGTCTTTGAATGAATGAATGAATGAATGAAATGAAATTTATTTTTGAACATGAGAATCAACAAGGAAGCATTTTTCACATGACATTTCTCACAGAAAATAAATAAATTAAAGGTCTCTACATGTTCAAAAAAGGAGAAGGAAGAAGCTAACTTATGTTTACCTTCCCCTTTTATACATCTTAATTTTCTAACACGGCTACTGTTTATTTTATCAAAGTACCGCCATTTGTCCAAATGAGAAACTCTTGATTCATCTGAGGTAGTTAGTTCTGGAAATAAAAAAACAATATATACTGAAAATATAATACAAGA
Source organism: Epinephelus fuscoguttatus (assembly GCF_011397635.1). Classification (NCBI taxonomy): domain Eukaryota; kingdom Metazoa; phylum Chordata; class Actinopteri; order Perciformes; family Serranidae; genus Epinephelus; species Epinephelus fuscoguttatus. Next base: position 46,303,971 of record NC_064759.1, on the reverse strand, counting down.
GAATATTTGAAAAAAAGGAAAAAAATGCAGACTTTATGGCTAAACAATTCAGTACAGCCTCTTAAAGTGGAAATGAAACATTTGGCCCACCTTCACCTCAATTGTTATAGTTTTCTAATGTGAGAATTTTAAACTGTCTTTTGAATTGAGCAATGTGTTTACTTTCTTTGATCGTTACAGGTAAATTATTCCACAACCTCACCCCATTGACAGATATGCACATGCTTTTGAGTGTGGTACGCACCTTGGATTGTAAGAGATTCCCTCTCCTTCTTAAATTATAACCACTTTCTCCTTCTTTAAACCATTTTTGTATATTATTAGGGAGTAAGTTGTTTTTGGCTTTGTAAATAATTTGTGTGGTCTTGAGATCCACTATATCCATAAATTTTAATGTTTGTAATTTTAAAAATAAATCATTTGTTTGTGCATTATAGCCAACAGCTAACTATTCTCATTGTCTTTTTCTGCATGGTGCATATTGTCTTTAGGGTGGATTTGTAGGTATTACCCCACACCTCAGCACAATAGGACAGATAAGGAAGAAAAAGCGAGCGGTATAGAATGTACAATGTTTTCTGATTCAGTATGTGTCTGACTTTACAAAATATACCATTAGTCTTTGCCAATTTAGAGCAAATGTGTTTGACTTGCGGTTTCCAGCTGAGATTGTGATCAATTATTACTCCCAGGAAGGAATTTTCATAAACTCTTTCTAATCTGGTGTTAACACAGTACTTCAATGGTAAAGTCTTCTGGAATTTTGCGTTTCCCAAAAATCATATATTTGGTTTTCTTTATATTGAGAGATAATTTATTTGTATCAAACCACAGTTGTAGCTTGGCTAGCTCTTCAGAGACGATCTTTAACAGCTGTTGGAGGTTCTCTCCTTTACAAAAGATATTTGTGTCATCTGCAAAAATTACAAATTTCAAAATATTAGAAGTATTAATAATATCATTTATGTATAGTATAAATAATTTTGGTCCCATTATTGATCCTTGTGGTACACCGCAAGTTATATTTAGAAGCATTGACTTTTCCTCTCCCATCTGCACAAACTGTTGTCTATGTTCTAAATAACTTTTTATCCAACTGAGCCCTACACCCCTAATCCCATATCTTTCCAGTTTTTGAAGCAAAATATGATGATTAATTGTGTCAAAGGCCTTTTTAAGGTCAATAAATACCCCTATGGCGAACTTCTTGTCATCAGTGCTGGTAGTTAGTTCTTCCACAAGGTCAATTAGAGCCAAAGATGTAGATCAATTTGGTCTAAAACCATATTGACTATCAGTTAAGATCTCATGCTTATCAATAAAACTGTCCAATCTGGTGGCAAATATCTTCTCCAAGATTTTTGGAAATTTTGGAAGCAATGAAATTGGCCTGTTGTTAGTATAAAGATTCTGCTCACCAGCTTTAGATGTGTGGAAATGCAGGAAATTTGATTAATTTTTTTATTTTTTTCTAAGAGAGGACCTGCAGACCCTTTGCCATTTATGTGTCTTTCCAGATTTTCTGCCTCACTTTAAAACAGCTTGGTGCTCAAGTAGTGAGTTAACTCTCACTGTCTTAGCTGCAGCACTGTGACTGTGTTGCTTTACAACACTCAAAAAAACAATCCCTGATGAAAAGTACAACATATGTGTGATTTACCTATTACCAACCTGTAAAGAACAAGAAAATTATAAAACAGGTAACATTAGTTTGCTTCCGTTTCTCACTACTGACAGTATGAATTCCAAGCCTTCTAACTGGGGAGAGGATGCCCCCTTGTGGTAAAAATGGGAACTCAGCTCTAAACAGAAATTAACTCGCATTGAAATCAATTATGCTCTCATACAAAGATACATTTATGAAAACACACAATATGTTAAAAGAAATGACATGATGTTTCACAGATAGCTGTGTAATTCAAGCACACCTGTTTTAATTAATATCTTTTCAATCATTTTAAGGCACTCAAATACTGAAATACATCAATAAAGAAACTCCAGCTCCCATGGGCTGCTGCTGCTACTACAGCAGCCACCAAAACAGACTCTTAATTATGTTTTATAGAAACTTTATTATGTGTCTTTGGTGCAGTCACACATCCCTCTTTGACTGCTGACAAATGAAGATATGAGGACATCATACTAAAGGCCTCAGACATGTTTGCCTGTGGCACGTGGTGTGTGATGATCCTGTTAGTGTGTCAAAGCATCACTTTTCCCACTGTCTGGCCTCAGAGGGGCTCAGTCACCACTCTGTGGTGAGGCAGAGTTTAAGTGAGCCACAGAGAGGGGGAGTCAGCCCCAGACAAACCAGGCAACATGGTTGTTCCACTCACCCTGTCATTTTCTTCTTCTCATTACCCCTTTGTCAGAAACCAAAGGCCTCATCCTAATAGGTCCTTGTTTTCTTTTCCATGTTTGTCTTAAGAATTGCTGGGAGCAGGGTGTGCACACAGTAAGATCCCCATCATCTGTGTAATTCAGTCCCGTGGTGCTGAACACACTGAGCCTGCCACAGTGACACGTAGAGCAAAGAGGGGACAGTGGGAGTATTCATTCTGTCTGGTTAGCCAAAATAGAAATAAAATTGAAGGGTTCTGGTTTAAACAAATACCCCTAACATTTATTGAAACAGCCATGCGTACCACCACAGACAGAGAGGGAGTAAGAGAGGAAGGACTGCATATCATGACTAAATACACAAGTGGATCAGAAAAACAGTCCAGACAAACCAAAAGAGGTCAACCTGTTTGTGAGTTAAAAAGAACTCTGTGTGTAATGACACACAATTTATTTAATTCAGAGTTGGAGAGGAGAGTCAGAGCACACACTGGATGATTGCAGAATGTTTTTGTGTAACAGACTTCATATTCAATAAGGCCAAGTAATGTGCTGTTCACACTACAAGCCAAGGTAAGGATTTAGAGCAGTAAGTAATCTCAACTTTTGTTCCTGTGGGCCAAATTTGGCCAGTGATAGGGTGCTAAGTGGCCTGCTAACCATTTTCTAATTTACAGTGGGAAATAAATTGATTCATACTGAGAGTTTTCTTTGTTTTTTTGTACTTTGATAAGGTGCCTTTTCTTTTTCTGGAGTGTCAATCAATCAGTCTGGAGAAAACCAAATTGCATGGGATTTAGAGAATTGTGGCAGATTTGTAAGTGGTCTCACAATTGTTTAGCGACCCATATTTCCATTATTTTGGACATGACGGGCAAAATTATGATTGGTCTGTAGTTTCTCACATTTGTCTTTACCCCAGATTTAAAAAATAGGACTGACATAAGCTACCTTCCAAGATGTAGGAACAACACATATAGAAATGGATAAATTAATCAAGTTTGTAACTGGATGTATTAAAGAGTCTTTGTGCATTTTTAAAAAGTTGGTGTAAAGTCCAAAGTCATCCTTGGCTTTAGAGTTATTTAGCTCACATATGATATTCAGATTCTGGTATTGCATTTAGAGTGAACACAGGTTGGGTGGTGTCAATAAATTTGTGCTCACAGTCCGGTGGTGTGAAAAGCTGTGTTATCTCTAATACTGATTTAATGAAGAAAATATTAAATTCTGTGGCAAGGAAGGCAGGACTTGTCACCAACTGATTGTCCACATAGAGTTCTAGTTCTTTATTATTATCAATTCAATCAATTCAATTTTATTTATAAAGCCCAATATCACAAATCACAATTTGCCTCAGAGGGCTTTAAAGCATATGACATCCCTCTGTCCTTAGGACCCTCGCAGTGGATAAGGAAAAACTCCCCCCTTTAACAGGGAAAAAAAATGGTAGAAACCTCAGAAAGAGCAACTGAGGAGGGATCCCTCTTCCAGGACAGAGCAACATGTTAAATTGATAAATATAAATATAAATTAACAGTACTCCATATGACACAATGAGACAGAAAAAGGGACAGAGACAGAGAGAAATGCAGGACAGACGGTAATAACAATAGCTTACAAAAACATTAATTAAAGTAATAATATTATAATTCTAATTATGGCTATTGTGGTACAATATGTTGAAAGTATATATTAATATCTGATAGTATAAATATGTGAAAATAATAATATGTATATAATAACAGTAGAAGTATGACTAATGATAACAGCAGCAGGAGGCATCAGGCAAGACCACGGCAGCAGCACAACCACACACGTCACACTATCCAGGCACCGCTGCAATATAAATTAACCTGCGAGACAGTGGAGCGCAAAGGCTCCAGAGAAGCGGAGTTAGTGACACGCAGTACAGCAGAGTTAGCGAGATGCAGTAACAGGACATGAGTGTTAGCAAAGGAGAGAGAGAGAGAGACAGAGAGAGAGAGAAGGAGAGAAGGAGAGAAGGTGCTTGATGTATTATAGGAGATCCCCCGGCAGACTAGGCCTAAGTCAGCCTAACTAGGGGCTGGTACAGGCAAGCCTGAGCAGACCCTAGCTATAAGCTTTATTAAACAGGAAAGTCTTAAGTCTAGTCTTAAATGTGGAGATGGTGTCTGCCTCCGGAACCGCAACAGGAAGATGATTCCACAGGAGAGGAGCCTGATAGCTGAAGGCTCTGGCTCCTGATCTCCTTTTGGAGACTTTTGGGACCACAAGTAACCCTGCATTCTCCGAGCACAGTGTTCTGGTGGGATAATATGGCACTATGAGCCTGACCATTTAAAGCTTTGTACGTTAGGAGAAAGATTTTAAATTCAATTCTGGATTTTACAGGGAGCCAGTACAGAGAAGCTAAAACAGGAGAAATATGATCATGTTTCTTAGTTCCTGTTAGTACACATGCTGCTGCGTTCTGAATTAGCTGGAGAGTTTTTAAAGACTTATTAGAGCTACCTGATAATAGGGAGTTACAGTAATCCACCCTAGAGGTAACAAAAGCGTGGACCAATGTTTCTGCATCTTTTCAGGTCAGGATATGCCTAATTTTTGCAATATTACACAGATGAAAAAATGCAGTCCGTGAGGTTTGTTTTAAATGGGAATTAAAAGACAAAGCTTGGTCAAATATTACTCCAAGGTTTCTTACGGTAGTGCTAGAGGCCAGAGCAATGCCATCCAGAGAAACTATGTCATCAGATAAAGACCCTCTGCGTTGTTTTGGGCCAAGAACAATAACTTCAGTTTTGTCTGAATTTAACATAAGGAAATTGATGCTCATCCAGGTTTTTATGTCTTTAAGGCATTTTTGAAGTTTAGTTAATTGATCAGTTTCTCCTGGCTTTATCGATAAATACAACTGTGTATCATCCGCATAACACTGGAAATTTACAGAGTGATTTCTAATGATGTTACCTAAGAGAAGCATAAATAGAGTGAATAGGATTGGTCCGAGCACAGAACCTTGTGGAACTCCAAAACAAACTTTAGTACATAGAGATGTTTCATCATTAACATGAATGAACTCAAAACGATCAGATAAATAAGATTTAAACTATCTTAGTGCAGAACCTTTTACGCCAATTAAATGTTTTAGTCGCTGTAGAATTTGATGGCCAATTGTGTCAAATGCAGCACTAAGATCTAATAAAACAAGTACAGAGATGAGTCCTTTGTCTCAAACAATCAGAAGATTATTTGTAATTTTAACTAGTGCTCTCTCAGTGCTATGATGCACTCTGAATCCTGACTGAAATTCCTCAAATAAATTATTATCATGGAGAAAATCACACAGCTGGTGTGCGACTACTTTCTCAAGGATCTTTGAAAGAAAGGGAAGATTAGATATTGGTCTACAGTTGGCTAACACCTCTGGATCCAGGGTGGGCTTTTTTTAGAATGGACCCGAACAACACATAGTGCGTCCAAATTCACACCTGTTCTTCTCTATGGTTTTTCTCCACGACCGTGCGTTATAGTCAAAGTCACACTAAAATTATGTATAACAGAGCTTTCATACAGTGTTGCACACATTACTGTTGGATGGATTACTTGCAAATGCAGGCTTGCACAGAAATGCCACGCATATCAGCTGAAAGTGCAGGACCGGACCACACACATCATTGTGCTGTCATCCCATCACGCTATAAATCCAGATCAATTGTCTACAAAATAAAAACCTGACAAATTTCTTTACAATCCATTATATAGATCTTGTTATCAGTCACTTCATATAGTGAGGAATATCGTATCTTACCACATCTTAGGCTTGCGTTTGTTTCTCCCTCTCTATCTACATTTGTAGTCCAGCTTTTAAGATGCAAATAACTCCATATTGTCCAGTTGACACTCCATCAAACTTTGTATGACAAGACCAGCGCACTTCACCTTTGCTCACCCAGACAACTGTAGCCTAATTATGCATGCTGACAGGGCAGTAGTCACCATATACATTGAGGGGGACACGTCCCCCATCCCACCCCCCAGTGCCCAAAATGCAAAGAAAGTGGGAAATATTATCTTGGAGGACATCATTGCACTTGTTTGACTATTTTTCTATTATCTTAGATTTAAATATTGCATGTTTCTCTCAGATAAAACACGTTTTTGACTTGTTATTGAGTCAATGGAATTTCTTGCAATAATGGAAAAATACTGTCAATCATGTCCGCCTGGCACAAACCACATGTTTTGGACAGCTGTGAAGTGACAGAATGTCCCACCATCATGGTTCTTATATTGCCAGATTGCAGAGAGTCTCCCCTCTTCATATATGGCAGAATATGTCAACTTCCAACTTGCTATGATGAGATACATGTAAAAATGTAAGAATTTAGTGACACACATTTGTTTTTTTTTATTGATATAAAAATGAATATAAAATACAGGCACATAGAAGGACATGGGATGATGGCAAATCTGGTTAGCCCAGACTGTCCTGAAAAAAACAAGATATAGCATGTGTATGTAGCCTTTATAATGACTGTGATATGAGCTTAAAAGTAAAGGCAATAAAAATACCCCAAAAAAGGCCTAGGGCCCAAAGGATTAATTACAGCTACCTCAAAGGACTGTGGTACATAGCTATATTGATCATGTGAGTGTTAACTAAAGGTAAGACTTCCTTAAGTAGCCTAGTTGGTATGGGGTCTAAGAGATACGTTGATGATTTAGATGAAGAAATCATTGCGGTCAATTGTTGAAGAGAAATCAGGGAGAAGCTTTCTAAATATATATCAGGTCTTACAGCTGTGTTTGAGGGCAGATTGGTTCTGTTTGAGGGCAGGAGGTCATGAATTTTGCCTCAGATAGTTAGAATTTTGTCATTAAAAAGCTCATAAAATCATTACTGCTAAGGGCTAAAGGAATACAAGGCTCAACAGAGCTGTGACTCTCAGTCAGCCTGGCTACAGTGCTGAAAAGAAACCTGGGGATGTTCTTATTTTCTTCTATTAATGCTGAGTAATAGTTTGCTCTGGCATTGCAGAGGCCCCTCTTAAACGTTTTGAGACTTTGTTTCTAGACTAAGTGAGACTCTTCCAGTTTGGTTAATCGCCAATTCCTTTCAAATTTTCGCGATATTTGTTTTAATTTTTGGGTTTGAGAGTTATACCAAGGAGCGAACTTTCTTTGCTTTGTTAACATCTTTGTAAGAGGTGCTACAGAGTCGAGTGTTGTTCGCAGCGAGCCTGCAGTGCTATCGACAAGATCAATTCGGGAGAGTTTAAAGTCGGTACGGGAAACCTCTGTTACAGAAGGGCATGGTATTAAATTCAACGACAATGGAATCTTTGCCTTAAATTTTGCAACAGCACTATCTGATAAACATCTAGTGTAGTAACTGTCGCTGAGTGGCGTGTAATCGAGTAAAAAGAAATCAAAAGCTATTAAATAATGATCTGATAGAGAGGAATTCTGTGGAAAGACTGTTATCAATTTCAATTCCATACGTCAGAACTGAAAGTAATTAGGTACACTAAGGTTACATTACTTTTGGATTACTCTGTCACATCACCTGAGATGCACCATAACTTAATTGCCCTTTAACAATATAAAGTTAAACCTTATATATGCCCAGATCAGCACAAATCCTTATTCTAATATGGAGGACATACACAAGATCTCTCTTTTATGCTCTTTAATACAACAAAGCCAACAGCTTTATTGTGAAAATCAGCCCAAACAGCACTTCACAGAAAAATGTGTCAAGAACAAGGCTACTGGCAGTATGCAAAATGTCTCAAAATAAAATTATGATTAAAACTTTCATTGGAAACTTTGATCATCATTAAATATCTATTTCTATTTTGAGGCCATGAGATAAGCATTGTCAAATTGAATTGAATTTCTTTACAAAACAACAACATAACTTAAAAGAGGTTGTCCTTTCAACCATCTAATGCAAACATGAATTTATTCAAAATAATATCAATAAATAAAATAAGATACTGGCCTTCATCATCATATCAGACGATGATGAGACTTCAAAGGAAAACAACATTGCATATGAAATGTAATTTGAACTGTGCATTTAACAGGCCAAACACACTCAACTCACTGTAGCTGACTCACCAAAATAGGGCTTTACAGCACATTTTTCCATCTTACTGGACATGCTTATCAAAGAAGTGGTTACTGTATACCTCATGAGAAGGAGTCTCTCAAATTGTTTGTCAGACAACCTGTTCCTCCTCGGAGTCGGCACAAGACTGCCCAGTCTAAAGAGCCTCTCTATGGGGTCAGATCAGTCTCATAATGAATGAACTCACGCAGGGTTTTACACAAATGCACATGCTCTGGTTCACAGTTGTATTTCAGACTCACTAATGCACACTATCTATTTCGCAAATGCACACACTCTGGTTCACAAATATAATTTTTATGCAAACTTGTAATATAAATTCGGAAATGCACACGCTCTGCTTCACAAATATTATTTTTATGCAAACTTGTAATATAAATTCACAGATCATGTGAATCGCTGAATGTGCATTTACAAACGTGCATTTGTGACCCTCTACATTTGTGAGAGAAATTTGTGTGGTGGATTTTGAGACTCCCCTGACCTCGCAATTCAACGAACGTCACCATTGGCCGATAAATCTGTCAATCAAATTTATAATTCTGATTGACAGATTCATCAGTTAATCAGGTGTGTTCGCTTTCAGCCAATCGTATGGCTCCTTACATTTTCTCCACACTTTTAAACCAATCACAGAGCTACTGAGCTACTGTTTGCAGTGTTCAAACAAGACGCCCTAGACTGAAACGGCGGAAGAGACATGGATCAATCTCAACCTGTAAGTAACACATTTATCTTATTATCCCCTCGTTGTATATCTATGTTATTGAATTATAATGAGTTGAAGCGTTCTGCTTAGCCAAGTAACATGTTTGAATGAACATAAACTATGAATACAGCCTATGTAAGGAGCCATACGACTGGCTGAAAGCGAACACACCTAATTAACTGATGAATCTGTCAGTCAGAGTCATAAATTTGATTGACAGATTTATTAGCCAATGGTGACGTTCGTTGACCTGTGCCGTCAGGGGAGTCTCAAAATTCACAGCACAGATTTCTCTCACAAATGTAGAGAGGTTCACAAATGAGTAGCAGTTTGTAAATGCACATTCAGCGATTCACATGATCTGCGAATTTATATTACAAGTGTGCCTCAAAATAATATTTGTGAAGCAGAGCGTGTGCATTTCCGAATTTATATTACAAGTTTGCATAAAAATTATATTTGTGAACCAGAGTGTGTGCATTTGCGAAACAGATCATGTGCATTTCCGAATTTATATTACAAGTTTGCATAAACATTTGTGAACCAGAGCTTGGGCATTTGCGAAACAGATTGTGTGCATTAGTGAGTCTGAAATACAACTGCGAACCAGAGCATGTGTATTTGTGAAAAACCCTGCGTGAGTTCATTCATTATGAGACCGATCTGACCCCATACCTCTCCACCGGTGCACTAGAGGCAGGGGTGGATTGGCCATTAGGATTACCGGGATTTTTCTTGGTGGACCGATCAATTATGGACCGATGACTGCCCGTTTTTTTTTTGTTTGTTTGTTGTTGTTTTTTGCTGCGCATTGCCATGGTAACTCTCCCGGCCCAGGGAGAGAGACATGCACCAGCCCACAGAGCTCAGCTGCATCCTGCAGACACAGCATAGGCCCAGTGGCTTGTCTGTCAAAAGAATATCTGACCCAATGTGGCCCTATGATAGGCTACAGAGGCCCAGGAGTCCCACCCACGCATGTTCTAGACCAGAGCGATAGATCACCTTTAATGATGAGCAGTCATGATGAGAGAGAGAGAGAAACACCACAGCAGAACACAAAAAACAAAGCAAGTTACAAAATGGAGAAAAAGCGGAAAGGCGGTGCAGAAAAACTGAGGGAAAAGAAAAAAAAAAGCTCTCGCGACTGATGCTGCTAAGAGCAGAAAAGTTTCAGATATGTTTGCTGCGGGGGCCGGCCTGATGCTGCTAAGAGCAGAAAAGTTTCAGATATGTTTACTGCGGGGGCCGGCTTGGCTTCAGCTGCGCCTGCGGGTCCCTCTCAGCAGCAGTTGGGGTCGCCACCCCCCCCCCCCCAAGGATGCCACACATAATTGCAGATCTACAAGCTTACAACTCACATGTTGCATTGTGATGTGGTTTGAGCATGTAGATCTTTTGATCATTTCTACCTATAATGACATGTGAGTTAGTATATTAAGTACTGGGTTGTTAATTTACAATTTGTAGTCACTTAAATAATGTTGTCTGTCTTTCACAGGGCTGAGGAGGGCTTTATATTTGTTCTAGTGTGTCCTTTGTGAGGGACCTACAGCTGTCTTCCTTGTTGCCAGTGTCCTGATGTGCTTTAGCCAGCATCCTCCTTGTAAGAGCAATACAATTACTTTCCTCTTTTCTTGGCTATCTATTATACATTTATTTTAGTCAAGACTTGACAACTTGCATGGATATTGTTCAGTAGTCACTTAAATAATGTATACATCTTTTGTTGTCTGTCTTTCACAGGGCTCTCTATTTGTGTGATTGTGAGTGACCTACAGTACCTTGCTGCCAGCCTGCCAATGCCATGACAGTTTCACCGCCTTTGAGCGAGTGATAAACACTCTTGAATCTTAAATCCTTTTTCCAGTATCCTTCTTAAGACCAAGTGAGCAACATACTGTGTAGTCATGATTTATTTTATTCAAGGCTCCAGAATATAAAGGGATATTGTTCAGTATAGTAGTGTTATTAAGGGCTTGTGTGTTTATATGTACTTCAACGGGGGCTAGTTGGCACAGTATCTGCACGCGTATTGTAGTGGTGGGCCAGTCTGGACCAAAAAGTCCAAGGCCAAATTTTTGTCCCAGTCCAGCCCTGACTAGAGGGTGTCGCTGTGTTGAGGGCCGGATCTGCTAAGATCCCAATTTGCTTGTACTAATTTGCGTGCGCAATCTAGAATTTTGCGTGTGGGGCTGAATCGTGGTTAGCGGGTGATTTACTAAGAGTGATTGCTTAAATGACTACAGGTGCAAATGTGTTGGAGACACCCTATTTAAATGAGGGTTTTGCATGTTTCATGGTTTGCAGCATGGCAAGTTTGGAGAGAAAGCCCTATGGACCCTATGGAATTAGAGGTGTTGGTAGATGAGGCCAATAAACACTTAAATGAGCTACAGCAAAGAAACCTGACTGTCTCACAAAGAAACGCTATATGGGAAGAAATCTGTGAAAAAGTAAATGCTGTTGGTAAAACGATGCGAACAGTGGATGAAGTGAAAAAAAGATATCAAGGCATCAGAAGAAGAACAAAAGAAAAATTGGCGTATAATAAAATGTCTGCAAATAAACAGGTGGGGGCACAGTAGATGAGATGCCTCTGACCAACAGCCGAGGACCGTAGAGGGAGGAGAGGTGTGCACGGCGGGCAAGTTCCACCTGCGTAAAAGGAAACACAAATAATACACTCAAACTGTCACGTTTAAGTTTTCTTATATTGGCTATGAACGTTCATTTTGTGTAAAATAGGCTATACGATAACTGTTTAGTTTTGTTTTTTTGCCACGATAAATGTTAGAGCTATAGCCTAATATATTTTGTGACTGAAACAATGTGTCTTTAATATGATTATGCGTGGCTTAACACAATTAGATGTTAATGAGACTGTGTATTTCGTTTGATAATAATGTTTGGAATCTAGAAAGTGATTTCAATCATCTCTTTTTCAATAAATGTTGATTTGCTTAACTTTGCAATGCTCTGCAGTTTACTGGGTCACACTAGCACTCGTATTCTAATCTACAGCATATGTTTAAAGGGATAGTGCACCCAAAAATGAAAATACAGCCATTATCTACTCACCCATATGTGAAGGGAAGCTCTGGTGAAGTTTTAGAGTCCTCACAACACTTACGGAGATCCGAGGGGGAAGTGGGTAGCAGCACAGCTGCACACCTAATGGCTGACGGTGACCCAGATTAAAACTTCCAAGAACACAGAATTGAAACCACAAAATATCTCCATACTGCTCATCCATAGTAATCCAAGTGTCCTGAAGCCCTGACATAAAAAGTTGCCGTCAGCCATTACGTGTGCACTCCGTCTCCTCCTTCATGAACTCCAGCCAAAGTCACAGTCAGGTCACTTGAGTGAAGTCAAACGAGTATTACGTAAACACGCATGAAAGGGGACGTTTGTTTTGTTTTTCTGTCCTCCTGTTATGCAGATAATTGAAGAATTTAAAGTAATGCAAGTAACGAAATAATTTTTGATCAGTAACTGTAATGCAACACTGAAGTTATCAACAGTAATGCGTTACATTACTGCGTTACAGACAAATGTAATCTAATTACAGTAATGCGTTACTTTGTTACTTTACTTTGTTACTTTACTTTGTAACGCGGTACCCCCAATACTGGTCATGACAGCCAATTTTGTGTGGTATCCTGCCAGACATCTATCTGACCGAGGGTTAGAATCAGTCTGTAACCTTGGACATCTAATTCTAATAATCATTATGTCAACTTGACATAAACACGAAAAGAGCTACATTTTTTTGTTAATGTCAAGTTGTTATGATAAAGACATCTTTTCGTAATGTCATCTTACTATACACGTTTTTTTCCTCACTGACTTGCTCAATCCATGTGAAATTTGGTACAGTGGTAGAGGTTAATGGGAAGATGCAAATGAAGTAATATTACATCAATTGGCCAAAGGGGGGAGCTATAACAACCAATTGAAATTGCAAACTTTGAATGGGCATATCTCATGCCCTGTATGTCATACAGACATCAAACTTTGCACAGAGATGGTTCTCCTCGTGAGGAACAAATTTACCTCAAGAACCCATAACTTCCGGTTGCATGAAACTCGGTGAACATAATCTAGGGACCAATATCTAAAGTTCCCTGTCGGCAAAAGTTGGAAAACTTACTAAAACTGAGCTTCTATAAGCTAATGAATATTGCGGAGGGTGTGGCTCATCACATAAAGATGTATAACATCTCAAAGGTTTCACAGATCACCACGCAACTTTGTAGGCATATGACCACACATAATCTGAGGGGACCCCTCCATTATTGACCCGATCAAACAGAACGGGGGCGCTAGAAAGCTAATTTCTTATCTAGGCTGAACTGCCATATCGATTTTTACTAAACTTGGTAGATACGTACTGTACTCATAATAAATGTTCAGAACAGTCCAGCCCTGTTCCTTGCGGAGATCCTAGGGGAGAGGGGGTAGCAACACAACTCCACCTAATGCAGGCTGACGGCGCCCCAGATTCAAACGTCCAAAAACACATAATTGAAACCACAAAATATCTCCATGCTGCTCGTCCATAGTGATCCAGTGTCCTGAAGCCCCAACATAAAAAGTTGTTTGGAAAAATGTCATTTGAACTCTGTTTGTAGCCTCATTGTAGCCTGCAGCTCTAACTGCCTTTCTGTACACTGCGCTCACGTGTGCGTACTTGCGCGAGACTGTGAGACATGGGCACCGCCTTCATGTGTGTTCACGTGCTTTCGCTGGTCTCGTGCGCAAGCGTGCACACAAAATAATATGTTTTTTCTGTAAGCTATAAAATCTAATTTAACTATTTAATTCAGTGATTAATGCCTTACCTTCTTGATTTTTTCTTAGAAATGCAATGATGACTGTGGGTAATATGTATGTAGATGCTGTCCAATATCAAGACAATACATGCACGATAGCGTGCACTAGGGCCCGTCATAATAGTGTGCACTGAGTGCCCGTTGTATATTCTCTTCTCCACTGGCGAAGAGTGTTTGCGAATGGTGCAAGTTGGAGGCTAGGGGAGAGCGGGGCACAACTTAATACATTTTAGTTTTGGCTTTATGTTATTAAAACTGTTTGAGATTATTATTATTATTATCTTACTATATCACTGTGCAAACAAGCTCTTAAAATTTTGGATAAGAAAACACGACAGTATCATCATTGCCACATACTCAACAAACATAAGATGCTAAACTTTGATAACATGATCATGTATGCAGATGTAAGTCTGGTTTTTAAAATCATTCACAACACTGCACCTCCACCCCTCAAGCCCTTTGTTCAGCTGACTTCTGAACAGATGAGCAGGGTATCGAGAAGTACCCCTAGGTGGCAGTGTTGTATTCCCAAACATAAAACTGCCTTTGCACAAACAGCTTTCTTGTACAAGGCTATAAAGGAATGGAATAATCTTCCAACAGATTTGAAAATCTGTGCTAACTATGAAGCCTTCTCTAGAGAAGCAAAAAAAAAAAAAAAAAGATTTTAAGTAACCAAACCTGTCAGCATTGAGTAGGTACTCTGCTGTCGAGGTATGCTGTCCTGATTTCTTTTTCTTTTCATAAGTGGTCAATCAAGTTACTGTTCCATTGCATATTGGTATAGGTACCCTGTATGTGTCTCCTATTTTAGTGTGTAGATCTATTGCTTATATGACCTGTGATTATCTTGTTCTCATCTTGCACCATACACTTTATGTAGTAGATTAATCACCATTTAACACTTGTGAATATCCTGTTCTCATTTTGCACTATGTACTTTATGTACACATTACATGAAGACCAAATGAGTGGGTGTTCTATCTGCCTCAGTGCACTGTGCGCTCTGTATGGGCGTGTGCACCTTGTATGACTGTTTTCTGGAACTGTGAGCACTCGCACTTTGTATGCTGTGTGTATCGTCCCATGGACTTCAATGCACTCTATTTTCTTGTACCGTTTCAGGCTGTCTTTTTATATGTCTCTTTGTAATATTTTATTTTTTCTTTTGTTATTTCTTTTTTTGCCTGCCTCAGGGACTGCAGATGGAAACTAGCTAAAAAGCTATAATCTGGTGCAGTGCATCTTTACTCTGTTGAGTCCAGTGTTCTCTGTACATGGTCCCTGATAAAAAAAATAAACGAATAAACTATATATTGATGAAAACTCTGTCTGTCTGTGGGTGTGGGTGTGTTCCATGTTTTTCTCCTCACTGACTTTGTCAATCCATGTGAACATAATCTAGGGACCAATATCTAAAGTTTCCTCTTGGAAAACTTACTAAAACTGAGCTTCTATAAGGCAATGAATATTGCGGAGGGCGTGGCTCATCACATAAAGGTGTATAACATCTCAAGGGTTTCACTGATCACCACGCAACTTTGTAGGCATATGACCACACATAATCTGAGGGGACTTCTCCATTATTGACCCAATCAAACAAAATGGGGGCGCTAGAGAGCTAATTTCTTATCTAGGCCAAACCGCCATATCGATTTTTACTAAACTTGGTAGATATGTAGAACAGGACGCCTCAAAGTGACTGGAGAAATTTAATTCTAATTGGCAACTGGGTGGCACTATAACAACAGAAAAATGCTAAAAAATGGCTAAAATGCAACTGATCGCTGTGGCTCCTCCGGTGGCTGAATGTTTGTTTGTTTTGTCTAATTTTTGGTATGACTAAATCATGGTATGGTATGCTGTACTCAGTGGGTATGGACTAGTTACCTCCGCCAAGGAGGTTATGTTTTCACCGGCGTTGGTCTGTTTGTCTGTTTAACTCAAAAAGTTCTGAACGGATTCTGATGAAATTTTCAGGAAAGGTTGATAATGGGACAAGGAACAGATGATAAAATGTTGGTGGTGATCAGTTAAAGCGAAGTGGATAAAATAATAAAATGGCTGGAAATCTGAGCTGCTTGGCGGAGGTCTGCGCTCTCCAAGTGCTTTTCTAGTTATTATCATCATCATCATCATCATCATTACTATTATTATCATTATTATTATTATTATCATTATTATAACAATGATACCGCTACAAATGAACAGCTGTTTTCTTCAAGAGCTTACATTTCTTCTACAATTGCACCAACAAGTGGTGGAAATGAAATGTAACAAAGTGCCCCATGGGTGAGGTTAACAGGCAGAGGGTTAGTTGTAACACTTGCTGGAAAAGTCTGTTTAACACAATTAATTCAATACAATTCTACTAAAAAAAAAGGGTCATTCCTGACCATGACTGAAACATGGACTTCTCTAACTTACTGTAGGCTATCAGTTCAGAGATATTCCAAAGTCCCATGTTGTAGCTTGAAATACATTTCTGAATACTTGACAACTAGAGTACTTCCACTATACTGCTTCACAATGTGGTGACAAGTGAATGTGCATGTGCATGTAGACAGCATGGGGAGGAGCTGACTTTTTATGATGTCAGTCTGTGTCTGTGTCTCTATCTCTATCTCAGCTATTCACTTATACACATAAAACGAGGTTAAACCCATCCAGGATTTTTGAAAGTCACTGTTGTGTCTCAGCCACAGACTTCAACTCATCTACAGATCCCAGTATGTGAGCTGAAAAACACCCAGTCACTCAGAATGCTGGATGTGTTGCCACAGAAACAACTGTAGGTTAAATGAACACACAGTGGCTCTCAGTGGCAGAGGCAGACAGACAGACACACAGACGTGTGGTGCCACCTGAAGGTATAACAGTGAATTATAAGGCTGCATTCCTGCATGTGCATGTGTTTGTATTTATAAAGCAGCCTTACAACTGAACTTCTTTAACCACAGTTTACATAATTCAGGACTCTTAGAAAAATGTGGACCAATTGGTTCTGATCAGAAATTATAATGTAATGTATGCAGAGCCAAAGCGTCATCAGGGTCAGTGGCTTCTGTCCCAGTCCTTTACCCTGTTGCCTCTTATACCACTCAACTCTGCGGTAGATTTACTGGATACAATAAACAAAACAAACAGGTTTCTGTAAACAAAGCTGGTGAGCATCATAAGGCCAATACCCACTTATACAAAAATCAGTTGTACATATTTTCAGGAATTCATCTTAAAAGACTAATCAGTATAATGCTTCTTGCTCTGCATGAGGCTGGAGCTTTGTGTCCTAGACATGATGGCAGTCTCTGTATTGTAGCTGTGTCAAGTCTTTCCTGCCAGGAGAAACAAGAGCAGTAACTGCAGGGATTAGGGTATAGCCAAATACTCAGAAGGAGTATCTGGTACAGGTAATGTACTCTTTACAAGCCCAAGTATCCTCCCAGTAAAATATGTCAATATCTGTACTCATGATGAAGGAAAATCCTCTTTGAGCTAACTGTGTCCACATCCTTCCCTGATAAGCCAGCCACACACAGTGAGTTCACTACTGCAGATCTGCTCACAAAGACACAATATCCCCATGTCACAGGCAGCCACTCTATCCTCAAAGATTAACAGCTCACAACTGTTTCTACAACCATCCTGTTTTCTTCCATAGGCTTACTCCTACATTGGTTTGTAAATATCTAAAGTCAGCTGAGTTACTCAAAGAACTTGACTCATACTGATTGCTGTGGGGACTGTTCATTGTCCCAGCGCCCATAATTCTGATGCCCCACTAGTTCCAAGTTTAAAAAATAAACAGTGTGATGTTCATATGTGTGATCACAGGGCTTTTTTTTACTACCCACTGTTATATTATACTGAAATCAAATGCACATTGCTGTGTTGGGAGAGAATTACTGCCCTAAGCAAAGGAGTTCAAGTATCTTGAGATTTTGTTCATGAGTGAGGGTAAAATGGAGCGTGAGATGGATTTATTTATTTTATTTATTTAAGTTAGAAGGGACAGTGCGCATTAATGAACATTTGCATGTAAATATGCCGGATTATAGCCCCAGGCTAATTTTCATCCATAGTCCCTTGGCAGGTTGATCTTACAGAGTAGTAAAAAGAAGAAAGAATTAGAAGAAAGGAAAGGAAGAAAAACGTGATAGTGAATACATTAGATCACCGAGGACAAAAGGAGAAAAAAATACATACCTTATAAGAG
The DNA here is from genome assembly GCF_011397635.1 of Epinephelus fuscoguttatus. Taxonomy (NCBI): domain Eukaryota; kingdom Metazoa; phylum Chordata; class Actinopteri; order Perciformes; family Serranidae; genus Epinephelus; species Epinephelus fuscoguttatus. The sequence goes on along the minus strand of NC_064759.1, from coordinate 46,285,744 downwards.
AAAACATAACAACATGGTGTACAAACATCGAAAACTGGGGCCATTGAATTGAATGTCTGTCCAGTTCAGTGTATGAAATTGAGTCCAGATAAAGTGCTATGTGCTGTGGTTATTGCATGATGCCCATAATTACTAATTACATTAATTACGTATTTCAAAAAAAGTGCAGATGCTGACATGAATATATAAACGCCAACAGTCATGAAGTACAATTTAAGTCCATATAAAATACTGTACGTTTAAATTACTGCACAATGCCCATGTGGATATAAAAATAAATAAAAAATAAAAAGACAATAAACAGTAATTAATTGAGTCCACATAGAATTCATTGTCGGAGTTATTGCATAATGCCTATAAACCACAGTTTTTAAGTATTTCCGCTATAAGTGCTAGTGCTGATACATAGTTATCAATATAGACCAACAGTCGCATTTCACAAAGTGCTAAGTGCAGGTGATATTGCACTATGCCCATGAAGTGCTACATGCTGGTATTTGAGTGAAGGATATACTACCTATGATTACATATCTGATTATTTCTGAGCCACACTTTTAAGTGACCCTTGAAAATAGCAAAGCTGGAGCTTTCTCTGATTGAGCTTTCTCTGATTGGTAAGGTGTTCCATAAGGTGCTTCCTCTGTAAGACAAAGCATTTTGACCAAATGTGGTACGTCTCAGTGGCACCTCGCAGTCACCTCTAACAGTGGCTCTAGTAGTTCGAGCTGAGGAGTTATCGATTGTCATTTGTTTAATGTGTTCAGACAGTGGCGGTGGAGCCCATCCATGTAAGACTTTATATATGAAACAGGCCACTCTGAATTTTTCTAAATTTTCAAAGTTTAATAGCTTGTACTTTGGAAGGATCAGTCCTTCCAGAAAAATGCGGAGTTTTTTTGTGATTGTTGCGGGCAAAAATCCTTGATTATGCAGCACGTTTTCTTAAAAAATGCGATGGAATATGCGAGATATTTATGCAATTTCACGCGATAATGATGGGAACACCCTGTTCTCACTAGGCTACTACCTTAATGTAGTCATTTCTAATTACTTCCTATGATAAGCAAGCATACTACATCACAGAAAGTGCAGGGAATATTTAAGTTCTCATCTTGTTTTATTTCAGACCTTAATAAACACATGGCTCAAACTTACAAAACATTGCTGAGTCAAACAAGTTCTGTAGCTAGAATATGCTACAACTTATGTAAAAATAAATAAATAAAATATATATTATGTCATGAAGGCTATGGAGAGAGATCCGTTTTTGCGCACCCGCTGGTTAAGCGCTTTTTGAAAGGAGTCAGGCGACAGAGACCTGTCAGGCGCTCTTTGGCACCGCAGTGGGATTTACCCCTGGTGTTACGCACTCTGGGAGAACCTCCCTTCGAGCCTCTGTCACAAATCTCTCTCAAACTACTATCATTAAAGACAGCACTTCTCTTAGCCCTGACTTCGTAAGAGAGTGAGTGATTTATGTGCGCTTTCAGTCTCCCCGTCTTGTCTCGTTATCAGAGATGACGGGAGCGCAGCTACTCTGAGGCCGAATCCCGCATTCATGCCTAAAATCAGAACCAGCTCTTTAAGATCGAGAGTTATTTCACTGGAAGGTTTCTTCTCTCCTCCCCACAGGAGGAGAAGAAACATCACACCGACTCTGCCTAGTGCGCGCTCTGTCTCATTACGTGACACGCACAGCCAGCCTCAGAGAGACATAACAGTTGTTTTTACATTACAGAGAGCGTTCACAAGGAAAACCCCTCTTGCAACGAAAATGCGAGGATTATGAAATCATGCAAGCCCCGCATATTTCGCGCATTTTACACAGAAATTGGCGATTTATGCGGCGAAAGTGCCGCGTCTTTGAAAAATGTGGCCCCCGCATGAATATGCAGACTTTGGCTGATTATGCGTTGAATTATGCGATCGCATAATCGCGTTTTTCTGGAGGGACTGAAGGATGGCACAATGATGATATGTTAATTGTTTTTTGTCCAGGAGGAGATTCAATTGGCTTTTGTGCCATTGCTCCAGTTAGGGACCAACTAGTTATACAGTATGTGTGAGAGTATCATAGAGTGGAGGAAAGCAATAGCAGCACCATCAGTCAGAGAAGTCCTAATCTGTTTAAAATTATGAAGATTAAATTTAATGATACTGGAAACTTTTTTGATTTGGCTCTTCAAACAAAGTGTGGAGTCTAAAATGACTCCAAGGTATTTGAACTCTGTGACAAGTTGTAGTTCATCCTTTCCCAGAAATACATTAAAGTGAGACATTTTCAGTGGTTTCTTAGAGAACATCATGCATACGTTTTTTGTTTTTTTTTATATATTTAGTAGTAGGCAGGATCTTAAGAGCCAATCCTGGATACGGGTCATTGCAGATGTGAGAATACAAGCAGCTTCATCAGCATCTTTTGCTGCAGTAAAAATTACGACATCATCAGCGTACATTTGAATATTAATATTATTACATATATTTGGTAAATCATTAATAAATAAAGAAAACAAAATTGGGCCGAGCACAGAGCCTTGTGGGACCCCCACTGGACAGTCCAAGTAAGGGGATTTGATTCCGTCAACCACTACACAGTGTCTTCTCCCAGAGAGGTAAGATGACATCCACTTGAGAGCTTGAGTGGAGAAATTGAAGTGTGTCAGCTTGGCCAGCAAAACGTGGTGGTCGACTGTGTCGAATGCTTTCCGTAAATCTAAAAAAACAGCACCAACACAATTGTTTTTGTCTAAGGAATGTTTTGTTTTTTCCATGAGTATGGCGACAGCCGTTTCTGTGGAATGATGGGGGCGAAAACCAAATTGCATGGGATGTAGAGAATTGTGGCAGATTTGTAAGTGGTCTCACAATTGTTTAGCGACTCATATTTCCATTATTTTGGACATGACGGGCAAAATTCTGATTGGTCTGTAATTTCTCACATCTAGAAACACATGTAGAAATGGATAAATTAATCAAGTTTGTAACTGGATGTATTAAAGAGCCTTTGTGCATTTTTAAAAAGTTGGTGTCAAGTCCAAAGTCATCCTTGGCTTTAGAGTTATTTAGCTCACATATGATATTCAGATTCTGGTATTGCATTTAGAGTGAACACAGGTTGGGTGGTGTCAATAAATTTGTGCTCACAGTCCGGTGGTGTGAAAAGCTGTGTTATCTCTAATACTGATTTAATGAAGAAAATATTAAATTCTGTGGTAAGGAAGGCAGGACTTGTCACCAACTGATTGTCCACATAGAGCTCTAGTTCTTTATTATTATCACTTCAATCAATTCAATTTTATTTATAAAGCCCAATATCACAAATCACAATTTGCCTCAGAGGGCTTTACAGCATATGACATCCCTCTGTCCTTAGGACCCTCACAGTGGATAAGGAAAAACTCCCCCCAAAAAAACCTTTAACAGGGAAAAAAATGGTAGAAACCTCAGAAAGAGCAACTGAGGAAGGATCCCTCTTCCAGGACAGAGCAACATGTTAAATTAATAAATATAAATATAAATTAACAGTACTCCATATGACACAATGAGACAGAAAGAGGGACAAAGACAGAGAGAAATGCAGGACAGACGGTAATGACAATAGCTTACAAAAACATTAATTAAAGTAATAATATTATAATTCTAATTATGGCTATTGTGGTACAATATGTTGAAAGTATATATTAATATCTGATAGTATAAATATGTGAAAATAATAATATGTGTGCAATAACAGTAGAAGTATGACTAATGATAACAGCAGCAGGAGGCATCAGGCAAGACCACGGCAGCAGCACAACCACACACGTCACACTATCCAGGCACCACTGCAATATAAATTAACCTGCGAGACAGTGGAGCACAAAGGCTCCAGAGAAGCGGAGTTAGTGACACGCAGTACAGCAGAGTTAGCGAGATGCAGTAACAGGACATGAGTGTTAGCAAAGGAGAGAGAGAGAGAGACAGAGAGAGAGAGAAGGAGAGAAGGTGCCCAGTGTATTATAGGGGGTCCTCCGGCAGACTAGGCCTAAGTCAGCCTAACTAGGGGCTGGTAGAAGGCAAGCCTGAGCCAGCCCTAACTATAAGCTTTATCAAAGAGGAAAGTCTTAAGTCTAGTCTTAAATGTGCAGACGGTGTCTGCCTCCCGGGCCGCAACAGGAAGATGATTCCACAGGAGAGGAGCCTGATAGCTGAAGGCTCTGACTCCTGATCTACTTTTGGAGACTTTTGGGACCACAAGTAACCCTGCATTCTCCGAGCGCAGTGTTCTGGTGGGATAATAAGGCACTATGAGCTCTCTAAGATATGACGGAGCTTGACCATTTAGAGCTTTATAAGTTAACAGTAGGATTTTAAATTCAGTTCTGGATTTTACAGGGAGCCAGTGCAGAGAAGCTAAAACAGGAGAAATATGATCACGTTTCTTAGTTCCTGTTAGTACACGTGCTGCTGCATTCTGAATTAGCTGGAGAGTTTTTAAGGACTTACTAGAGCTACCTGATAATAGAGAGTTACAGTAATCCAGCCTTGAGGTAACAAAAGCATGGACCAATTTTTCTGCATCTTTTCGGGTCAGGATAGGCCTAATTTACTCAGATGAAAAAATGCAGTCTAAAGTTTAAGTTTAAATGAGAATTAAAAGACAAATCTTGATCAAATGTTACTCCGAGGTTTTTTGCGGTAGTGCTAGAGGCCAGAGTGATGCCATCTAGAGAAACTATGTCATCAGGTAAAGAGTCTCTGAGTTGTTTGGGGCCAAGAACAATAACTTCAGTTTTGTCTGAATTTAACATCAGGAAATTGGTGCTCATCCAGGTTTTTATGTCCTTAAGGCAGTTATGAAGTTTAGTTTATTGATTACTTTCTTCTGGCTTCATAGATAAATACAACTGTGTATCATCCGCATAACAATGGAAATTTACAGAGTGATTTCTAATGATGTCACCTAAAGGAAGCATATATAGAGTAAATAGGATTGGTCCGAGCACAGAACCTTGCGGGCTCTACATGATGAGATGGTGAGGGTAAGGCTTGTGGTGAGTCTGCGGGACAAACACCTATCTGAACAGTTGCAAATGGACCCGGAATTGACGCTACAAAAGGCTGTCACCAGAGTCAAACGGAGCGAGCAGGTAAAAAAGCAGCAAGAAATGTTAAGAACATTTTTCCTTTAAAATATTGTGTCCATTAATATCATCCATGAGAAACAATTAATGAGCTATAACTCAGGCTGTTAAAAACACATATTTAAAAGAATATCGTCTAATTATCGTTATAGTCAAAATCCCACAAAATATCGAGATATTATTTTTTGTCCATATCGCACACCCCTAGGACAGAGGGATGTCATATGTTGTAAAGCCCTTTGGGGCAAATTGTGATTTGTGATATTGGGCTTTATAAATAAAATATATTGATTGACATCCTAACCCTCAACTATGGTCACAAGCTCTGTGTTGTGACTGAAAGAATGAGATCACAAATTCAGAAATAAGTTTGCTGTGTGGGATGGCTGGACTCAGCCTTAGAAATAGGGTGAGCAGTTCAAACTTCCAGAGGGAGCTTGGAACAAAGTCACTGCTCCTTCGCATCAAGAGGCCAATTGCGGTGGTTCAGAAATCTGATCAGAGTTCTGGGCATGTCCAGCTGGTAGGAGGCCCCAGGGCAGACCCAGAACACATTGGAGGCATTACCTATCTCCTCTGGCCTGAGAATGCCTCAGGGTTCCCCAGGAGGAGCTGGAGAACATTGCTGGGGAGAGGGGTGTCTGGAATAACTTGCTCAGCCTGCCGCCCTTGCAACCCCACCCTGGATAAGCAGAAAATGGATGGATGGCAAATGTGCTTTGCTTCAAAGGGCCATTACATGATTATTTATTATGCAGTATGACAGTATAATGCAGTCTGACAATACACTATGCCCAGAGTTGGGTATAACGCATTACTTTGTAACGCGTTAGAGTACTTTGATTACTTTTTGCAGTAACGAGTAACCTAACGTGTTAGTTTGCTGTTTGAGTAATAAAATACTTAAAGGGATAGTTCAACATTTTGGCAAATTCGCCTATTGCCGTAATCCCTATAGCCATATGAGTAGGTACATTACCTTTAATTGTCAGTGCGTGCTGTTCTGAGATCGGTGGGGCAGAGCTGCCCGCTGAAACGGAGGTGAACGGTACAGGTCCCTCTGTCCCTCAAAACTAATCAAATACACCATCAAATGACTCCAGAACGCTCTTGTGGACAACTTGTAGTGTACACATTTACCACGCTATGAAATAATAATGTAATATTACGAGACAGAGTTGTTTTGAAGCCAAATGCAGAGCTGGAACTACATTCCAGACATACAGTACTTGCTGGGCGGAGTGATTTCAAACAGCGTATGTTTAGTGCAGTTACTCCCGTCATCAAAACAACAAGTTTGTTGAGAAGAAGCCAGAATAGACAGGGGAAGAGTTACAGGTTTTGGAAGAAGAGAGAGCAAGAAGAGAGGCTGAGGCTGCCGAGCAACCAGGGGCTGAGGGAAGACCCAGAGCCGGTGGTGTAAATGTGGGGCTTACTGGCCACTTTATTAGGTACATCTGTGCAATATAGGCTAAATATAGAGTACGCCTCAAAATAATCACCGGAACACAGGGAGAACATGCTAAACCCAACCCTCATAAATCACCACAACTCCTGAAGGAACAACAACATAAAATGTTCCCTAGCAGTCTGTTTATTCCCAACAATGAGAAGTAATGCCAGTCACTTCACTATATGCTCTGGCAAGCACTTATCCATGTTGTTTATTAAATAGCAATGATGTGAAGGTGATGAAGGAGACTCCGATGACACAGTCTTGCTTGTATACAGAAAAGGTTTATTACAAGAAGTAAAGCATCCCATCAAGCATCTAGATTGCTTGGAGAGGGTTCGAAGCCAATATGAACTGCTCTGAAAAACAGCCCCAAAATACCCTCGTTATATAGACTGGTGATGTTTGTGAAATGTGAGACAAAGTCAAACAGACGACAGAGAAATATTCTAGTTGGACTTCACCAAACCTTGACCTGGGCCATAAATACCTTCTTGACCCTGACCATATATACTTTAGACTCTGGGCCCCTAACTGGTCATCTGTTCCAAAGCTTCAGAGTAGATCTTAATATACTACATCCATAACATAACCACAACATTTGCATTTTAGCCTTATTTACCATGCTTGTAGGCTAATGTTACTCAACATGAAGGTAACGTTACAGCAGAGAGATTGCTGAGCAAAATACATAACGATCACTTACCACGTCTGCTCGTTTTGTGATGCCAACAGATGGTACGACAGTATCTTTTAAGAAAAGCGTTTGAACCATTCCTGAGCTTCTGTGCTCCATCCTTTCAGCGTAGTTCTCCGGTAAAAAATGGCAGGAGCACACAAACATTTTCCAGACCATTTCCACAGGTGTGTTGGGGTCGATGTCCAGCACAAATAGCCATTGTTTCATCCTGTCCGTATTACTGGTTGGAACTACGTGAAACTGCTCCATGTCTTCGGCTTGTTACTGCAACCTTTTACAATACATGTGTAAACCATGATTTACAAAAACACTTGTAAACTTTCCTCAAACCTTCTGGTGTGTCCAGCTGATGATACCGCAAATGGCTACAAGCAATAACAATGGCACTGTCTAAGGTATGCACTGTGTCACTCCACCCTGTGGTTTACTCAAGAAATTAGTTCCGAGTTTGCTTCATGTGTCATAATGTTACTTAATTATACATTATTATTTCATAGCGTGGGGAATGCGCAAGCCATGTGTTGTCCACAAGAGCGTTTTGGAGTCATTTGATGGTGTATTTGATTAGTTTTGAGGGACAGAGGGACCTGTACCGTTCACCTCCATTTCAGTGGGCAGCTCTGTCCCACCGATCTCAGAACAGCACGCACTGACAATTAAAGGTAATGTACCTACTCATATGACTATAGGGATTACGGCAATAGGCGAATTTGCCAAAATGTTGAACTATCCCTTTAAGTACATTTTCAAACAAGACATGAGTTACTTCCATTACTTTTAGAACGCTGGTCCGTCAGCTCCGAAACAGCAACGGCTGTCGTTTGGTTATAATAATTGAGATAACGTTAAATCTATCAGTCTGAAAGAAGCCATGGAGTTTGTGGCTCGCTACGTGGTTGGAGAAATGCTGCCGTTGTCTATGGTGGAGTCTAAATAGGTGGAGGAGGACTCGCTGACAGACATATTTCAGACTCAGGACTTGCATTATGCCTGGTACACACTATACGCTGGTACTCACCAATTATCCCCGGTCATCTTTCACGGCGTGTGTGATGTCATTGGGTTATTCTTGTCCTATTTTTATTACTTTCACTATTATTTGAGTCACTGCCAGAACTGTGTCTGTTCATGTGCCAGCCTACATGTTGTTGTAGTCACCTAAAAGCGTCAGCAGATGGCAGGAGCTACATTTGAAGCACCATACGTAAACTATCAAGCTACTGTATCTTCCACAGGAAGTTCTGACAAATGTTTCACAATTAAAGCCTATTTAGAAAATGGAGGGATTCTCTAGCCGAGGTTATAAGGGGCTTTTAATTTGAAACAAGTGTTGACTTTGAAATGACGGTGCGATATGTTAACTTTATGAAGACTACGGAGCGGATAAAAAGTAAATATATAAACACACCAGTGGCGATTGTTCTAAGACTGCAAGGGAAGCTCAGCTTCCCCTAAAATGTCAAGAAATAAGTGGTCAGATATGTACTGTTGTGTTTACATTTCATTGACTAAATATGCGCTAGAACGCATTCAACTTTTGTTCAGAATCAGCTACTTATCACAGGTCACTGACGCGACTTCTCATTCATTCCCGTAGCGTCACAGTGCATTAAACAGTGGAAGCTCAGCGTCCAAGGACTTCAATGGGGAAGCATAGAGTGGGTTGTTCCACTGCAGCGAAACTAGACAGTCATTGGATAAATGCTCTGTTTTGTCCCGCCCATTGGACGCTCAGCGTCTCTGGGGGTCTATGGGGCAGTGGGCTGGCCTCAGCTGGCCTGGACGCTGGGCTTCTGCATGATGATTGGATGATCTGTCTGAGGCTGAATCCCTTTTTGATTGACAGCGAAATGAGCAAATCAGCAATCTAGAAGTATAAACCACCACCGGAACATTTTTCAAGTTTCATTCCGTTGTTCCGAGTTGATCTGGAGACAAATCTAGCATCTTTTTCTGGTGTTATTGGAGACTGTACTCATGTTTGGAGACTCTGACTTCTGCCGCTCTGCAGTTACTGTCCCCAATGAGCAGCGGGTGCTGCTGTGAGCCCCTCCAACGTCCCAAAGCACTCACGGGCGGTCACACTATCCTCGCGTAGCAGCCCCAGCGAGCGAGTGAGCTAGCAAGCTGCACATAATAGCAGACAATTTGAATATTGTCGACCGGATTTTGGTGAAGCCGTTTGATAGTCTTCCTTACGAGGAGAAACTTAGAGTTTAACAGCAGGGCAGATCAACACCTCAGATTGATTTGGTGCAAAGGGTGGGGTAAAGTAACAGGTCTTTTCACCCATCTGAAAATCTTTGAGGTGTGTTTTGCTGTGGTTCTGTGGCATGAGTGTGGTTGAAAAACAGCTTCAATTAAATGCTCATTTTATAAGTTACTGCCTCGCCACAATATGACAACTATTACAATGTAAACTTAAAGTGAGCTTCCCCTGTTTGCAAGACCAGCAGCCGCCACTGAAACACACAGAGGGATTAATAAATAATGAACCGTCTATAATGTAGTTTGTTTCAAATGAAGCTGGGAGCCTCTGCAGTTGTGGTGAGTAAAAGCCCTGCCGCTATTTGTTAATGTTATTACTTTATGTCCGACTGTGAGGATGTACCATTGTTTGCTAGCTTGATGCGAATGACAGTAACATTAACTCAGCAGGTTGACAAAGTGCCTCTGCTGTTTCACACCATCATTTCCCCCTTTTACTCTGTGTGGTAACATCCCTAGAGGAAATATTAAAAACGCTGGGGTGTTGTTGTCATACAGTTGTCTACGGCAGCAGATCGTTCTGTGTTTCTACTGGTCAAAGTGACGGCTGTGATGGGAGAATTGGATCTCAGTGAAGGGCAAGTGGTTCATAACTTTAATTTTGGAAACAAACGTTGGAAGTACTTTTAAAGTAATTGAGTCACTTTACTCAGGGAGTAATGCAGTAAAGTAACTGGTTACTTTTTAAAAAGTAACGCAGTAACATACTTAGATTACTTTTAAAGTAACCCACATTTTCAGTTTGAGACAGGTCTGGACTGCAGGCAGGTCAGTCTAGTACCTGCAGACTTTGCAGCACATGCAGAATGTGTTGCATTGTCCCAGTGGAAAAAGCAGAGACGACCATGAAAAAGACATTGTCTGGATGGCAGCATATGTTGCTCCAAAAGCTGTCTGTACCGTTCAGCATTCATGGTGCCACGCCATGGGCACTAACACACCTCCATTCCATTACAGATGCTGGCTTTGAAATTTGAGTTGGTAACAAACTGGATGGTCCTTTTCCGACATCCATGATGGACTCGTCAGACCACAGTACAATTTCTGACTTCCGACTGTCAGCCCATCTCAGATGAGCTTGGGCTCAGAGAAGTCGGCGGCGTTTCTGGATGTTGTTGATGTACGGCTTTTACTTGCACGGTGGAGTCTTAACTTGCATTTCTAGATGCAGCAACAAACTGTTTACTGACAATGGTTTTCTTTAGTGTTCCTGAGCCCATGTAGTTTTATCCTTTATACAATCATGAAATGCAGTGCTGTCTGAGGAGTGGAAAGTTGGCATTCAGTATTGGTTAACAACCTTGCCCCTTAGTGCAGAGATTTCTCCAGAATCTTTTGATATTATAGACTGTAGATGGTGAGGTCCCTAAATTCTGTGCAATTGTGTTAAAAAAAAAAAAAAACCACGCAGTTTTCTACAGAGTGGTGAATCTCGCCCCATCCTTGCTTGTGAACAACTGAGCCTGTGGAGGATGCTCCTTTCATATCCAGCTATGATACTTTAATCTGTTACCAATTAACCTGTGAAATGTTCCAAACAGGTGTTTTTTGAGCATTCCACATCTTTCTGTGTTTTTGCCTGTCTCAACTTTTTTGAATGTGTTGTGAGTAGAGTATCAAATTCAGAATGAGTGTATAGTGACAAAAAACAATACAGTTTATCATTCTTGTCTTTGTACTGTATTTAACTGAATATAGGTTGAGAAGTTGCATAGTATTACATTGTTTCCATTTACATATATGAAAGCGTCCCAACTTTTTTGAAATCAGTGTTTCAACTTAACCATTGTGCAATGACTGTTTAGTTTCATTTTGAGGTTTTTTTTTTTTGTTATATTTAGTGTATGTACATGTTGTTGACAATCCTGTTTTTCAGTAAGTTTTTTAGGTGTGAGTAAAAATGAAAACTAGTGGAAAAAATGAGGGAAGGGTTTATGTTCAGTTTTTTATGCTCTTTAAAAATATATGAAGGAAAAAGACATGCACATTTTCTGAGGAAAATAATAAAAAATATTCTTTAAAAAAAACAAACTGTTTGGCGTTATGTTAGTGTTGTGTTCACAATTTCTTTCTGCTGCCCCCAGGTGGCCAAGAAATCAATTAATGCAGTTTTTTTTAGATTGCTGGATCATGAAGCATAAAGCCTAGAGACCAAAAGTGTTTTGATTTTTTTGCTGCCTTTCTTATTAATATTTTATTGCTTCTATTTCAATAGGTTACAATAATATCAGCATCATTTAAAAAAAAAATCACAATTTTGTACATCCGCTGGGCAACATTTGCATTCAGAATGTTTAAATAAAATGTCTTCATAAAATAAAGAAATATCCATCTTTTGCCACAATAAAATTTCCATTAATTTTACGCAAACTCCCTGCTTCTCACATGTTCATAGCGACTTCACTCATTTCCTCACATCTGTTTTCTTGTAATATCAAATGATTCTCCATTTGTAGAAGATATTGCACCTTTGTGCTGAAATGTTTAGTACCATAAACCCTTTGCAAGTCAAGACGTTCCTCTGTGTTTGAATTCAAAAATCCCATGTTCTGAGAGAATAATGTTTTAACATGTTTAACATTTTATCAATAGGGACTGTAAACTATCTGGTCTCTGCTTTCCACTAGCGGATAAAATGAAGAAAATCACATAAAAATCAGTTATTCAAAGAGGCTAACAGCTAACTCAAAGTGTCGGTGTAATAAACAAAAAAAAACAAAAGCAGACACATTATGTGTCACTTTTTTATATATTTTTACATTGTTTCTTACATGTCAATTAAGAGATCCCACCCCTTAAATATTACGATCCTGAGCCCTTCACTTGAATCCAAAAAACATTAGATCAAAGTAAATAAAATCCCACAGTCTGTAATTTCACTGGTTTACAGATCTAAGAGGAACAACCCTGAGTAAGAGCTGAGGAGGACGATGTCAGGGCACCAGAAAAGCTGTTCAGAGTCAGCGCCGCAGCTGGAAGAGCCTTCAGAGGCTCAACTGGGAGTTGTGATGCAGCACTGGGAGGTTTGGATGTTGGACTGAGGACTGCTGATGTTAACAGTGCCAATATAAGTCATTTAAAGACTTGTGCGAACACTTGCATGATTTAGATAAAGCCTGGGAAGAGGTACTGTAAGAGAAGGACAACTCCCACCACCATGAGGCTACAGAAGAACAGCACAAGCCAGATAGGGAAGGATCCTGGAGAAAATGGAACACAATGGGACAAAAGATAAGATGAGAGGGGCTGAATTTATGATACAGGGTCTTACTGTGTTCTTTGGATGATGATGATGCAAGACGTACTTCGGTTGGGGACAGCATGTGCTTGAACGCGGCTGTCCACAGCTACACTTAACATGGCTGTTTCATTATTCCCTTTGATACTTTTGCCTTTCAGAGAGTTGGGCAGGAAGGCCAGGTCTGTCACAACAATGCCATGGGACTCCTGTACATAATACAGCTTCTAAACACAAAGAGTAAGACCAAGTTATCATCATACAGCAGGTCTACTCGGTGGATTTGTGTTCCTTAGTTTGAGATGTGTTACCACACTGTCCTTACCTGCAGAGAGAAAGCAATGTAGATAGCCACTGATCCTGTCACAGTTCCAAGGCCAAGAAATGTTCCAGTGTCACTGTCAAAGACAAGGTTCAAATGGTTTCACGAATGAATGAATGAATGTATATGAGACCATCTCCATCCAACTAACAAAAAAAAAACAAAAACAAAAAAAAACCTCAAGCAAGAACTTCCTTTTGTTATTTAGCTGGTTAGGTAAACACTGGAGATCAGGCATCTACTTGCCCTGATAGAACCACACCACTAGCTCTTAACAATCAGCTTGATAAATCCAATGTGCTCACAACTTCAATCTTAAATTACTGACAACCATTTCCCAATTGATGCAAATGATGCTGTAATATTTAAATGTTTTCCTACCTTCTGGTTTCAGTTCATTTTATATCAAAATCAAGTGGGAGAGACATGAAACTTGCTCATCATAGCTGATGCATCATAATGTAACACTGGCAATAGTTCTGGTAAGAGTTCCCAAATTTTAGAGTTAGTCGTAGAGTTTAATAGTGTTAAAAATCACAGAACTACCTGTGCGCTCAAGCTAAAGCGAAGGTCTGATGACAGAGCTTCATCGATAAATTTGTCATTTTTCTGCCACCATTCCTCTTTCCCCTTCACTGAAGCAACAGTATTGCTTTTACCATCATAATTTTTTCATATTCTTCAAAAGTGGAAGTAGGCAGCACACAATCTAAGAATTTTAGGTGTTATATGCGCTGCGTCATTTGATTTACTTTATGGGAACACGCACAGAGCCTAATGAAGACAGCCTGGGATAGCAGAGAAAGCTAAGCAGCAGCTTCCACAGACAACCATAGACTGATTCAGGATCATTTAGAATCAAGCTAATGCAGAGTATGTGATACTGTCAGACAGTGTGTCAGAGTGTGTTTGTTTTGTTTTGTTTTGTTTTGTTTTTTGTTAAAAAAAGACATTAGGGTGAAATGTAAAATCAGCTGTGGAAGATGTAGTCAGATCTTTTACTTGAGTAAAAGCAGCACTGTTACAAGTTAAAGTCCTGCATTCAAAATCTTTTTATTGAAATTAAATTACATTATAGGATTATTCTTATTGATGCATTAATGTATTCATCACTTTAAAGTTGTAGCTGGCAAAGATGGAGCTAATTTTAATGACTTTATGTACTGCTGTGTGGCTAAACCTTAAATAATATAAACTGTGCAAATTTAGATTATTGATCAAAATACAAATAAACCATTAAGTACCTCGTAACTAGAGCTTTAGAATAAAAGTAGTGAAATACAACATCTAGGCGAATATAGTAAATATATAGAATATATAGAATATATATATAGAATATGTAGTGGAGTACAAGTATGAAGAAGTATAAAGTGGAAATACTACTAATCAAAGTAGTACCTCAAAATTGTATGTTCAGTATTGAGACAATGTTCTTAGCTACAGTTACCTACTGAAAATCGGGGGTTTACTGTACTTCACTGGTAATGCATTTTGTGAAGGAAGCACTATCTCATGGTGACACCCTTAGGGACTCCCCGTGACTGAAGTTGGCTGGTAACTGGCTGGGAACTGAGTGGAGCTGGCTGGCATCCAAATTGCTGGAAACTCCAGGTGGCTGTATCTGTATAAACTGTACTGTACTGTACTGCACAGCATGCTGCAAGTTTGAAAGCAAAGACTTCAGTCTTTGTTATTATTTGATAGGCACTAATAAATAATAAATGAAACAGGGGCGGCACGGTGGTGTGGTGGTTAGCACTCTCGCCTCACAGCAAGAGGGTTGCTGGTTCGATCCCGGGTGTGGGAGCCCTTCTGTGTGGAGTTTGCATGTTCTCCCCGTGTCAGCGTGGGTTCTCTCCGGGCACTCCGGCTTCCTCCCACAGTCCAAAGACATGCAGACTGGGGACTAGGTTAATTGATAACTCTAAATTGTCCGTAGGTGTGAATGTGAGCGTGAATGGTTGTCTGTCACTATGTGTCAGCCCTGCGATAGTCTGGCGACCTGTCCAGGGTGTACCCCGCCTCTCGCCCAATGTAGCTGGGATAGGCTCCAGCCCCCCCGCGACCCTCAAGAGGTCAAGCGGTTAGAAGATGAATGAATGAATGAATGAATAATAAATGAAACAATTTGTATAGGGGCAAGTGAAAAATTGACCTCAAGTAGATGGTAAGTAGATTTCTGACCCACCTGCTCTACCAGGCAAATTAAAAAGATAAAAAAAACAATGTTGAGGGGTGTCGGTGGAATAGTGGATAGTGCTGGTGCCCCATGTACAGAGGTGATGCCTTGCTGCAGCGGTCGCAGGTTCGACTCCGGCTTGCAACCCTTTGCTGCATGTCAACCCCCACTCTCTCTCACCCCATTTCAATCTGTCCTGTCCATTAAAGGCAAAAAGCCCCAAAAAATAATCTTTAAAAAAACAAAACAATGTTGAGCCCTGGCAGGCAGGCCTGACCAAACCCTTCCTTCCTCATGTGTATAATATGAACCTATCAGTTACCTCACAGCCATACTGGAGATGACCTCTGTGCCACAGGAAGTCGTAAGCATGGGCAGGAAGCTCTTGCCGTCCCACTTGGTAAGATAGCAAGGAGGTGGTTTTCTGTCTCGTTTATGGGGAATCTGGACTGTGTAAAGCCTCAGGGCGTCTTTATGGTCTTCTACTTTTCCAAACCTGAAATACATGAAAATACAACCATGTATGATCACTGTCACATCATCCAGATGGATACGATGAATTTTACAGCAGGGATACTCTGTCATAGAAGTCTTTTTTGTTGTTGTTTTTTTCTTACCTGCAAGACATATATCGGTAAGTCTTCTGAGATATCTGAGGCATGGTTTCAAGCCATTTTAGACACATAGCCAACTGGTTGCCGCTCCATACACTGCAAGAAAAGTCCCGGCCAATAGTCACCAGGTGCTGCAGGAGAACACAATAATAAGTACTTCATTTGCTTTTTATTCTGTTGTTATTTTATTGATTTACACACACACAAACACAAACACAAACACAGGCACATGCTTCAGTGGAGAGATGTCAGAATGATAAGGCTGCACATCAGCAGTGCCCAGCCTACAATAAATATCCACACCAAGAGGTGTCAGTGTTTCACCTTGTTTTCTGGACTTATATCCAAGTCCTCAATCTCCCCTTCATGGGCTTTGAAGTCAAACCTCTTCTTCAGGGATGGAAACTGTAGAAGAATCAAGAACACACACTCAATGTCTAGAAATCATGCATATGCATATGTACAGTGTCCAGTTTGCATCTATCATTTTTCCAGCCCCAGCAGATGAAACGGCACCAACTTCCGCATGATGAAAGTGTGCTTGGCTTGGCTGTATGATTGGCTGCCAGCCTACTGCTGTGGCACGCAGCAGTGCTGGCTCAAAAACGGTGTCTATAGATGGGCACCCTGTGAAACAGCACAGCTTGAATTCATCAGTGGCTTTGAACTCCACCCTCTCCAAAATCACAGAGGAACTCGACCCCTTCTCATCCCTCTCCTTAGAGCAGGACAGAAAGTTCCAATGCCTCTCTACCTCCTTTATATAACGTGACTTGTTTCCATGTGTATGCCTTCCCTGTGTTTATCTGTTTACTAACATTCACCAGCTGAATCTGATTTGCTACAGACATTAAAGGGATAGTGCACCCAAAAATGAAAATTCAGCCATTATCTACTCACCCATATGCCGACGGAGGCTCAGATGACGTTTTAGAGTCCTCACATCCCTTGCGGAGATTGGTGGGGGGAGCGGCTAGCACACCTAATGGCTGACGGCGCCCCAGACTAACGTCCAAGAACACAAAATTGAAACCCCAAAATATCTCCAACATGCGGCTGGCTGAGGGTTAGGCTCATGAGCTGTGGCGGCTGCTTCGTCCAGTAGCCTGAGTTCCGCGTCCGTATACTCGGGCTCAAACAAATACGGCTCAACAAAGAAATGCTGTTCCTCCTCAATTTCAAAGTCTTCAGACACGTTGGGCTGTCCTTTGCTAAAAGACCGTAGTGCAAATTATCTTTTAGCTACTGTGGTTACTGTTGTCTCTCCCTGCGGTGCAAGTCACGTGATGTAAACACGGGTAAGCAAAGCTCATGCTTTCGCTGGTCTCGCGCAAGCGTGCACATGTGAACGCGGAGCACAGAGAAGCAGTCAGAGCTACAGGCTACAGTGAGGCTAAAAACAGGGTTCATATGGCGTTTTTCGAAACAACTTTTTATGTCGGGGCTTCAGGACACTTGGATCACTATGGATGAGCATGTTGGAGATATTTTGGGGTTTCAATTTTGTGTTCTTGGACGTTAGTCTGGGGCACCATCAGCCATTAGGTGTGTTAGCCACCCCCCCCCCCCCCGCCGATATCCGCAAGGGATGTGAGGACTCTAAAACTTCACCAGAGCCTCCCTCGGCATGAGGGTGAGTAGATAATGGCTGAATTTTCATTTTTGGGTGCACTATCCCTTTAAAGGGAAACCATTTTCAACCAGCTCTGTCATCACAGTGTTGAGCTCCCTGAGCTGCCAGCACCGTTGCAGCACAGAGGGAAGTCAAATCCTGTTCATCCACAAACACACTGCACACACTGCAAAGACAGAACTGGTTGAAAATTAGCAAAGTTTTCCTTTAACTGGCCATATCTTCCAAGGTACTCAAGCGGTCAGTTTTTCGTGGAGACGAAACTTCAGTGGCTGTAGCAACTTGAATTTAGCCAGTGCAAACCACAGGGCTGGTGGTCTGATCCCGGGCTGCCTCCTGCCAGTGTTCATTTTGACAACTATTTTAGATTTAGTCTCTATTTTTATCCTTCATAGTTTTAGACTAGTTTTTGGGTCCATACCAATACTCACACTTCCCCTCAAATTTGGTCCTAGCCCTTGTTTCTGTGAGCTCCAGGAAGATTGCAGCCTCCATGAGAAAGCCATCGCAAAATTCTAAGTACTATTTTCGCAAATAAGCATGCAAAAATTTCAAAATATGTCATAATGTGTTATGTTTCTGCATATGCATTGTTATCTGTAAGCGTTGAGTTATAATATGTATGCTTGAAAATCGCCAATTTACAATGTAGCCGATGTGAACATCTACAGAGTTCTCCGTGCAAGAAGCCTACGTCTAAGATACACGTGACATAGGTGAACACGTCTCTTACACTAATTTGCATCAAGTGGTGTCCCAATTCGTAGGTAAAATTCCCTACTCCTCAACACTACCCCTTCATTATTGAGGGGAATCCAGTTAGGCTAATTCAAGTATCGGAGATTGGAATCAAGGTGACAGGTTGTATTTATTCAGACATTTTTTCCACACCTGCAAATAATTTCTGCACACTTACAAACTGTCATTTCTCCAGCAGTTTTTAACAGTTTTAAGGGGAAATTTACAAGCACACACTTACTGATCATCATTTGAAAAGCTCATCTCTCTATTTATGCTCTAAAAAACTTTGACACCACAAATAACTAATCTGAGACAGGATTGTACCCAGGTTCATTGTTAACTGACTTATCCATCTTACTGTTAAGAAGAAGAAAAATAACTTAATTAATGCCTGAATTCTTTCTTAATCTGCAACATGTTGGTCTAGAGGTTTAAACTCGTGTCCTCTCACAGACCTAGTGATTAAAACTAAACTTTCATCTCTTTCAGAGAAATCTGATCTGAGTTAGGACTGTTTACTTACAGCACAGCTACACTCACAGATAACTGAGTCTCCTACCTGCCTGTCAAACAGCACCAACCCACAGAGCTTCTATAGACAGTCCAGACTGATGGAATTCTGCAGGGACTGTGGCTGCTTGCTCCGCTACCATTCAGCTGCTTAATAAGTGGAGCTGCTAACAGTCAACACTGTAACTAACAAACTCTACAAATCCATTCAACAGCTCCACCATCCACAGTCAGACACACACGACTGATTATTTTCTGCTGAATTACAACTCACAACTTGCACGAACGGCTGACGCTGCTCCAGTGTGAGTGTTTTTGCTGGCTAGTGAAAAATCCTGGTGCAGACTATTAACCGGACTTTGCCAGGCTGTCAGTGCAGCATTTTAAGATAACTCCAAGTCCAGCTGTTCTGGGCTTTCCATGTCTGATAGTCCACCACTAACATTTTTATCACTTCTCATCTCATCAACGAAAATGAAACATAGATTTCATATTAGTTTTAATTATCAAGATCTATTTTAGCTCGTCATCGTCTCGTTTTTGTCATGGAAAAAAGGTTGTTAACGAAATATTTTCATCATAATTTTTGTAAACGACATTAACACTGTTCCCTGCCAAATCAGCAGACTTTCCAGCTCTGTAGTCTCTAAACGGCAGGAAGAGGGTTAAAGGGTATGCAGGGTGGGCTAACAAGCTGGAAGCAGTCTTTCAGTGACTGAATTTCAATTTCCTTTCTGTCATATTTTATCCTGTAAGACATCTGTGTGTAATTTTGTCCTAATTTGCATATATTCTTGAGTCATGGCCAAAAATGTGTTCATTGAGGTCACGGTGACCTTGACCTTTGACCATCAAAATGTTAACAGTTCATTCTTGTGTCCAAGTGGACATGTGTGCCAAATCTGAGGAAATTCCCTTATACCCTTCTTGAGATATCACCTTTACAAGAATGAGATGGATGCAAGGTCACAGTGACCTTGACCTTGGTCCACCAAAATCCAGTCAGTTCATCTTTGAGTCCATGAAGACATTTGTGCCAAATTTGGTTCTTTCTTCGTTGGTTCTTGAGATAATGTGCTCACAAGAATGAGATGGATGCATGGTCAAGGTTAATATTTTCTTTTCTCTTGTAAACATTGCATGATTGTTGGTGGCAGACATTGGGCTTTTCATAAACAGTCATCCTTAAATGGTGATGGTCATGGTACTAAATGGTAAATGGTGAATGGTGAATGGACTGCACTTGTATAGCGCCTTTCAAGTCTTCCCACTACTCAAAGCGCTTTTACACTACTAAGTCACATTCATCCATTCACACATTTACACACTGGGGGCCGAGGCTACCATACAGAGTGCCACCTGCTACTCAGTAACCATTTTACACACTGATGGAAAAGCCATCACGAGCAATTTGGGGTTCACCATTTTGCCCAGGGATGCAGTTTGCACACCACTCAGCTATTAATTTCTTACTTTTGGCCTTTCCTTTGGGTTATGGATTTTTTTGATCCTAGAAGTGGCTGTGGCTCAGAGGTTGAGTGGGTTGTTCACCAATAGGAAGACCACAGTCGACCCCTGGCTCCTCCAGTATGCATGCCGGAGCAACAGAAGGGTTGTAAAATGTAATTTTATTTTATTTTTTTTACATGTGAAAAGCTACAGGAACCACCTTATATCAGTATTTATTTTGGCAAATTACTTATTAATTACTTCACAAAAGTGTCATTTCTTTTCTTTATACTGACTACTGGATTCATCTCTTTATTGTTTCAGCACAAGGTAGAGCTTTGTTGTGGTTAAGGTATGTGTAAGGAATACTGCACTGCAATAGAACTGCAGGATGGACAACAATAATCACTATTTACACCAGCTGGCTATCAGACACCCACATCTAGTTTACATTCATACTTAAGATCAAAAATATTGTTCTCATCTCTCAAATAAATCAAACTTAAAGAGGCAACAGAAAGGATTCGTCTTTTTTTAGCTTGGCGCCACCTAGCGTCAGTAGTGTTGTGTCGCACTGTCACAACAACCAAATTGACAGTGGGGATCAGAGATAATCAATAAAATGTAGGCTGTAAAGCCACCGGTGTACCTCTATGTATATGTAGAATGAGAAGGTGTGTGGACACTCTACTAAATAAATGAGTTAAGAGACCTAGCAACAATTATCAGATTTATCTGAAGAAAAACAAATAGTAATGCAAATAATTATACCAGAATGCACAGCACCAGTACAAACAACTCACAGTAAATTATACCAATATGTACAGCATCAGTACAAACAACAGTAGACACAGTGGAATTATACCAATATGCACATGTAAACAGTCCCGATTCTAGAATAAACAGTACCGTACGGAAACAATGTAGCCAGTTGGAGCTCAAATTGAAAGGGAAACAAATTTCAGTGTTCACTTATCTGGGCGTAACCGGCGATGTCCGGGGAACTGCCCATTGGTTCGACAGCCCATTGGTTCGACATCCCATTGTTCCGACCATATTAAACTCATTGTTCCGAAGTCCGTTCCGAAATCATCATGATGCCCTGTGGTTAAGGTCTGGTTAGGTTTAGGCACAAAAACCACTTGGTTAGGGTCAGGAAAAGATCATGGTGTGGGTTAAAATGAAAAAAAAAGTGACAAACTCATAAGCCGTGAGCCTGCTCCGCCTCAAGCCAGTCGTGGCGCACCCTATGCCCGCCGCGAGCCGTTCAGCACCGCGGACAGTCGGACTAATGGGATGTCGAACCAATGGGCTGTCGAACCAATGACATGGACCACGATGTCCGTCGATAGCTGCCTCCATGAGAGGAGAACAGAAGGAAGGGAGGGGGGTATCACTGTCCAAGGGCTGCCATAGAATGGCAACAAGGATGTCAGCCGACCAACACTCACTACCCAGTACTTGGTTGCGGCGATTTGCGATGCTGGCCAGCTAGGAATTAACTAGCAGCCAGTACAGTACAGTCCTCTCTCGTCTAGCTAACATTTAGCTGTGTCACTTACTGATCCATTAGAAAGAAAGCTAGCTGGACATCAGTTTTGAAGCCTCTTTGGTCACGGAGCTCCCTCCATCTCTTGAATGCCTGACTGAGGTTTACTCTTGTTTTTCCTCTTCTTTTATCACTCTCCTTTTTGATCTTCTTTGCATCCTCAGACAGAGGAGTTCATTTGTTTTGCTAGGCCGTTTTTCACTTGTCTCCAAACTCTGTCCATCTGCCATTGTGCTTGTGACTCAACTATCTCTTGCCCAACTCCTATAAGGACTCGCTCCATTCCCTGATTGGCTGACTGACCAATTTCGCAATACATGACGCGTTTCCTGCCGTAAAGCAGATTTTTTCCACGAAATTTCAGCACCGGTGGCAGAAGCTTATTGCAAAGCCACTAAGTAACCTATGTAACCTGAGTCTGATTTTACTGTGGCCACTACCCTGTGCAACCCGCATTATTTTCATAAAGATATATTTAAAGCCAGGCGGCAGTAGCTCAGTCCATAGGGACTTGGGTTGGGAACCAGAGGGTCGCCTGTTTGAGTCCCCGTCCAGACCAAAATATGGAGTGTGGACTGGTGGCTGGAG